>NW_008825323.1:3058930-3102256 GCF_000699105.1 Pygoscelis adeliae | reverse complement strand
CTCTTAAGTCATGCAGATCCTGCTGAGCTCAGAAAACAAGAGTAGCTTGGAGCCAGGCACCAGAAGACCTTGCCAGTCATCAAGAGCAGGCTGTGGTATGAGCTCCTCCTCTCTCAATGGGAACACGCTCTTGCACTTGTGTGAGTCAGGAGGTCACAGCCCTTGCTGCGTTTTCAGTGGGATCCACTGCTGTGAACACCCTCATGACCTTGCTTCTTTAAGGGGAAGCTGCACTTGGCTCTCTGCTTCTGCTTGTCTCTTGAGTAGCCTAGCTTTTGAATCTGGTTTAGGTCAGGACCATCACTACCCTTTCCCCTTTGTCCTCTGCTTTTGACTATTACATGAAACTATAAAAGGTTCAGTCCTCATCTGTAAATCCTGAATGCAATTTCATAAAGGAAAAAAATACATTCCCTTGTGCTATTTCCCCACAAAATAAGCAAAACATTGCCTGTCCTTTGGTTTTGTGTGCATGAGTAGGGGAGAAGGAAGAGGAAGAAACCTTTCTTTCCTCATTCTTGTATTGCATGCTTAATTACAAACTAAGTGGCAATCCTACACTTCAGGGATCACATGAAGTTACTCTCTTCTTTCTCCCCAATAATATAGGACATTCAAGTGGTATTAGAAAGAATATGTGATAGCCTTCCTTTCCATTCCCCACTAATGACATATTGACTAATAAAACTGCTTGACTTACTTGATGTATAAGTCATCCAGAAAGAAGACAAAACCACTGAAAGACAAGGGAAGGGAGGAGGGGGCAGGGGACAGTGTCTGTGTTTGATTACACAGAGCTGCAGTTTCCATATCCATTTATTTGTTTGTTGTACAATGGTAACATCTGAGGAGAACAAGATTGGTAGCAAATGGTTATGACATTCTATAAAAGAATTTTCTACATTGCTAAAATAAGAATAATGTATTTTTAAATATTTTTGGACTTTCATAACCTATTTCAATACCTGCTCATCCATCCTCCCTCTGACGTACACCTAATCCAATAGCGGTAACTCAAATTAAAAGAAAAGCCAAAAGACCAATTATGACTGGAGGGTAGACACAGAGATCATAATCACTGTGAGATCGTGGAAAGTTTTTAGTATCTTTTGGGAAAGTTAAGCAGAGATTTTGTGAGATACAAGTAGCGAATCTGTGGTAATGTGAGATCTGAGCTGAGCTCTAAGAGCACAGTTCCCATTCAGCACTCAGAGTCTAAGCTGCCAGGGAGTGAAATTCTCTGGGTTCATGATCTCGCTGGTAGAGTGCACTGAACACCCACTGTGCCACTGGGCCAGCTCTCCAGATTACGTTTTCAAAAGGAGCTTTTAGTGTAGCAGACATCTGCTGTAGCTTTGGGAACTTATGTTTTCTAATAGTCAAAGAATAAAGAATTGTCTGTTCAAAGATAATATTGAGTGGCTTATATAATAAAGCGCAGCTGCTTGTTTCCTGATATATAAGCTAAATAAAAGCTCACATCTGTTTGTGTTATACGAAGCCTGCAAAAATAGCAGATGTTTACCAGTAGAATTGTCTAGAAATGGCAACAAATAGAAAAACAGGTCAGAAAAGGGGAATGAATCTCATTTAAATCTTCAGTGAAACTGTTGCTTCTGCAGTGGAGGTACGATGTTAGAAATGGGGTGTTATTCGATTTACTGCTTTAAATTAAATAAAGCAGAGAAAATGAAGCAATTTGTGTTCATCATTACATAGTTAAAAAGTAAAACTCACCAACATTCAGTTACTTAAAAAAATAAATACCCTAGATTAGAAAGTCAATTTAGATTTATATTTCTGGTTGTTAAGTCTGCATGGTTTTTGAGAATTTTTTAATTTATTTTTGTAAATTAAAGATCTGACCAAAATAAATTAGCTTGCATTAGGCATTGAAACTAGTTATTTTTTACCTGGTAAATTTATTCTGTAACAGTTGAAATGTTTTTGCAAAGAAAGGGAAATGTTAGTAAAATGTCTGTAAGGTAGGGTTAGGGATTTATTTCTGGGTAAGTTCTACTGGAATGTACCTCAAAAGTAGTCATAGTAATATATCTAAGAAACCCAGATGTATAGAAATGTATTAATGTTTGAGTTATGCAAAGTTATTAAGTTATGTTATGAGTTATGAAGTAAACTTGTACTGTCTTATGATGATGTTTCAGTATATCATGCAATAATACTGTAATTTTATTTCATATAAGAAAAATAGGAAGTTATTTTAATATGTCCATTATTCTATTATATCCGTTTTTGGTCAATATAATACAACCCTATTTTACCTGTGTGGAAACACTTGTCAAGTGCTTTATTGCTCAAAATAACAGAGTGATTTTTTTTGGTTTGCCTGTTGAAATATGCTTAAAACAGTTATAAGATGTCCATGGTTCTATGTACAAAGAAAATTAGGCGTATAATTTTCTTCCGAAACTTATCTGTTTCAGAAGAAAACATTTTTCTCTTCTGCATTAGTGAAACTTGAAAATTTGGGTGTCTTAATGATTTGGTTTTCTCTTTTTTTTCTAAATGAGATTTTAGAGATGCCTATGCCAATCATAAATTTAATGACTAGAGCAGTGGTCACAAGTTTGGTGCTTTTGTTCTTTGTAATAATTTACCACATTTTCATATAAAATAGACTTCAAATATTATGGCAGAGAAATACTGAATAATGACAAGTTCCAATAATCTGCTAATGTGGTGTGTTTAAAAAGAAGCCAGATTATTTTGGCTTATTATTATTAGAGAATGCCTATCAAACTCTTACAGTGCTTTAAAAATCATGGGGTTGTTTTATATTTCTGATATAAAATGTCAACAAATTCTTAAAATATTTCTCAACTCCCTTGGAATGTGGGAAGTGAAGATTCAAGTCTTTGTTCTGATACAGGTTCATCATAATGCTATTTTCTGAATAGGTATTAGTTGAAACATTTAAATGTGAGTTGACCTAGGTACTTCTTAGAGGCATTATGAATTAACCACTGTGATTTTAACTCCTCTGTATTTATCTCTGTGTCTTATTGGGGTGGTTCTGTACAGACAATGAAATATTAATACCAATGCTGATTCCTTCGCAGAAAATATTTAGTTTCAATGAGTTACCATTATAAGATGAAAAAAAATCTTAAAAAATTCTGGACATCTCTTATTATCAGTTTAATTGTTCAGTTTTTATTTTTTTCTGCTCTTACTGCATATCCATTATATATAACCAAAATTTCATAATCATGGTTATGTGTGGCAATTATGAATCTGGGGAAATATATATGCTTAAGTAATTTAAATAATTATTTTCTTTTGAGGACAAAGAAACTGTTATATTAAATTCATCTGACTATTCTAGTGAGTACAGAATACTGTATATGTTTTTAGACTAGACTTATAACACTATGAGTTTTGAGAATAGGTTAATTAAGGATATAAGAGGTCAAATGCTGTGGTTTGGTTTTGTGGCAGAACTCTAGTTTTGTAACTGAAATGGAACATGTGTTTCCTTGCTAATAAAGATGTTTCACATCTTGTCGAGGACCATTTTTTGGTCATCATGTGCCTGAAACTCTTCAGCTATTTCCTTTCAGATTGAATTAATTAGACTTACAGGAACTAAATTGACATTTTGGAAGGTGTGTTTTTATTATTTAATGTGTGGTGGTTTTGATAGGGGGAAAGATGCTCATTCTCTGTCCAGATGTGGCATTACTTCTGCTGTGCTCTTCATCATGATCTATGGACTATTCTACCTCCCAAGACAGCCCAGGAGATTCTTACAGATGTATTGGAGCAATCTTTGGCTATGCTGTCCTCCAGATATTGTCAGGCCTGCCCCAGTTACAGGAGAACACCACAAATCAGGTAATGGTTGTATATTTAATGCATACTTTAATGGATAAAATAAGTAAATCTTAGTTTTCTGTTATGCACTGCTTTGATTCAAATTTAAATGTTAATGAACACAGCAGAGGGGATAGACACAATTTATGTATTTTGATGTTCATTTTAGTTCAATATGTTTTGTATATTTAAGTATATTTGGCAGTCATACTAAACCGGGCAGAATCAAAGACCTCTTTTGAACTTGCGGTGAAATTGTTCCATAAACTGCTTGACTGGTTTGAAAGCCTCATGATGAACAGTGCATTGAGGAGTAGTGGCGCAACCAAAAATGTGGGCAGAATTGGCAGTATCAGGATTAGAAATCAAGCCATTGATTCATGAAGAAAACTCCATGTGTTCTAATAAAATTTGGGTTTTCTTCAGACTTTTCGAGTGAAAGAGCTACGAGGTCACATCACAAGGTTTGCCAGAATGAAGCCAGTGGTGCAGAAGGAGAGAGGAGGAAGAGGCTGTTCCTTCTCCTCTCATTTTAGGAAATCTGAAGCTGGAAGTTCTTCTTGTTGGGATTCTTATGTTTTGCCAGAGAGGAGGGTCTCTTTAAGAAATACTAAAGCAGGTGTCTCCAGGTAGACGCTTACCCTACCTCTGTCCTTTCCCTTTCTTATCCAATGTCTTGTTTGACTGAAGAAATTGGTTTATTTCTCATCCTGCCCCTTTGCTATATATCTTTCCTGTATGAATATGTTCCTCTTTTTAGATTTTGAAAGTGATATAGTCCATGGTGGCCATGCGAGTTAAAAATTTAAGAGCTTGTCATTTGTAGGAGATAAGAGACAGCAGAGATATGTTCTGTGTGAGCTAAGAGTTACGTGCTGTCATCGTAAGTTTTATTATGAAAAGGAACAGTGTCATGGAAGCTTAAGTAACTTGCACAAGTTCACATTCTTGGAATAGGTGGGAAAAAAACAAAGTTTTATTCTATGTATCAAAATACCTATTTGCATGCTCTATTCCTGCACTAATTTACCATGATTAGGCCCTTCTATATCTTTAGGTACAGAGAGGTTTCCTGGAAACTTTCCTGGAAATTTCCTGGGAAAAAAAATACCCTGAAATATGAAGAATATGTATTGATACAGTATTTCTTAAATGTAGTATTAGTCAATTCTATACAAATTTGCTCTAAAAGTACTGAACAAGAAAGAACTTTTTACATTGTTGTTTTGTAGAGAAGCTATTGTATTTAATAAGGTGATTCTTGAATTTCTCACTAAGTGAATTAAATTATCCAGTCATGCACAAATGAAAAAAACAATTTTTAATTAATATAATTGAATATATTTTTATCACAGAGGTTTTACTTTTCTTTTTTTAATAATACTGTACTTTGGGGGGGATCTTTTCTCCCAGTGATACTTGAAATTTTAGAGATCTGATCTGTAATACAGACAAATGTCTGTTCATGTGCGTTTGCCTAGATCTTCCAAAAATGAGATGATCCTTAAAAACGCAGATGATCACATATGCCTCCATTGGCTTTTAGGTACTTAGGTACTTTTTTCAGTCCAACTTAATGCCTGCCATATATTTTTTGTTATCCATCTGTTTCCCATCTGTTGTATGTCAGCATAGTTTTGTGAGATTATGTTGTTGTAGTCTGGGTGCTTGCTATTGTTTAGGCCAATGACCCATGATGCTCTGCCAGCCAATATCAAGAGGCAAGAGATTACTGACTCAGAAACGTTCCACATCATAATATGTTGCCTGGCAGTTAAAGTTTTGCAAATTGAAGATTTAGTTCACTTGTCATTACTTTTTTGCTCCAGCAGGATTTGAAAATAGTATGTACAGTCTAATTATACTTTATCATGAAGAAAATTAAATTTAATTTTATTTAGTTGTGGAGGTAAGTTATTCCTGTCTAGTGGCACTGTCCTTTTTCTCCTTTCCTGGAGAAAATTTCCATATTTTTTAAGTCTTCTTTTGACTAGTTTCAGTAACAACTTTTCTGTGGAAGCACTGAATTTTTACAGTATAGTGGATTCAGAATTCCTACACCACTTATGGAAGATGAAATTTGAAGTCCATGCTATGATTTAGGTATTTTATGTTGTCAGAGGAAAGCTCTATTTAACTGAAATTTACCACTATCCTGATGTCCTAAGTAATGTTATTTTCACTTTTTTTTCCCTACAGAATTGATATTGCAGCAATTTTGATGTCCATTGCAGATATGCTCTGGTCAGTTTGCAGCTCTGTACAGGAGTTTCTGAATCCACATGAAGACACAAATCTCAAGGTCTATAAAATACATAGCCACTGCAATAGTCTGCTCTCTGTGCTGGCTATTTTAACTTCACCACTGAAGAATTTGTATAAGTGAGTATGAAAGAAACATTCAGTCTGAGATAAAATTGGTTCTTGAGCTTACATGGATAGATCTACAAGGTGAATAATTATGTTCAAATACAAATGAAATGCATAGTGTTGACACATCTTGATAAACTTTGACTATTTCTCGATTTGGTCTTGAAATTATCTTTATGGTCTTACCTAAAGCCCAATTATATCTGCTGGGATTTTATTAGCTTTGGATCAAACTCCAATACTGCACATTTTTTTGTCTGGTGATAACATAGACCATAGTGAATGCCTGGTTTGATTTCTTCCGTAACACAAACAGAATTTCATTAATAATTACTGTCCCAAATTTGCAATTTATTTTTCAGTTAGGACACATTTTGTTAGAAACACATTCTTATCAGTCTAAAAACATTTACTACTATTGTACCAAAGCCCTTGGTAAGGTTTTCAAGGACTTGTCACTCATACAATTGAAAAAATTTCATCTTCTTACTAGTTCAGATTTATCTACCTTCAGCTTCCAGGTAAATTAGAATGTTCTGCTGTTATCCTGTAATAATTCTATAAGTACTGGAATTTAAAGATTACTTACTGAAATGATCATCTGGTTACATGACCAGTATGCTTCAACAAATATTGAACGTATTTTAAAAGAGAAAGAGTATAGAATGCCCATCTTTATAAAGTCATGTCTTCACAAGTCACATCTGTGAACAAAAGGACACATTACTTGCACTGAAATTGGGTCTGAGTCTTTCATTGCTTTTTCATGCTAAAAATTCTGCTGTAAATTTGGTGTAAGAGACAATACAAAGTGAGATCACAAATTAAAAAAAAAAAAAACACAACAAACCCCAAAACTAAGAAAGCCAAATCCTATTCAACTGGCTTTTATTTTATTATTCTAGGTAATACTAGTGATACAAAGAAGAGGGTAGAGACCTCCTGCATTTAAGCTTCTTTAACTGAATATTTTTTGTCATGTGTGGCCTCATTTTAATGTTTGTGGGCTCTGAGGGACGTGCAAAAGTGGATTGTAACTGGATGTTTGATCTTATACAATGCAGGCTCATGAAAAAATAGCAGTTAAGAAGGTGACTCATGAACAGATTAGGTAGTCCTGCTGTGGCAATAGTAATGGAGGCAGGAATGGACATTGCGGTAGCTGTAACTGCTTCTGCTGTCAGTTCTGACATTTCACCCTTCCTTTATGAAAGCCCTTAGAATGATGGACCAAAAGAAATATGTAGTATAGTCTGTTCCTTTTAGCTATTCTAGTCTCCTCCACTAATCCATGTTGTTTACAGATTTATCTTGCCTGGAATGATAAAAAATGTGTGCTAACTTGAGAACTCACTGAGTTTCAGAACAAAGTGCCAATGGAGAGAGCGAGGCAGCATATTTTGTATTTTATGTAAAATGCTACAGATTAACAACTTGGTCATATAGGTTTCATATTTAGGCATATAAATTTCAGTATCCTATTTGCTTTTCTAGAGATCAAAAACTTGACGTGCAGGATGTAGTAGCTCTTTTAATTTACTACAAAGTACTCTGCAAATCATAACCAAAATCTGGCAGCTTTGTTTAAGAATACAAAAAATGTCATATTTTGTTACATAGTTATGAAAATAATACTAACACTAAAAAACTTTGCTAGAGAGATGATGCATGTTTTTGTGTAAGTAAAAAGAGATATTTTTTATGAACTGTGTATTCAGAACTTTTATTTTCAAAACCTGTGAGACTCCGTTATCAAAACAGTTCTTTTATATTGTATGTTTCATTACAGCCAATATGTGTCAGGTAACGTAACCCGGTGTCCAGAATACAAAAAAAGCAGATTTACCAGGGTAGCTTCTTGAATGACTATATCCAGTTGGAAACACTGAATTTTATGTTGAATTCTTAGGTCCATTATTTACTGAGTTGTGCATAATTCATCATGTTAAGAATCTATCAATAACAAATTTAGAAGTTATGCATGATTTTAAAGGAATACTAATCCTTCATCAGTTCTCTTTACAATTACAGCTGTATAATCAAAATTTCCATCTGTTAGCTTGGCTCTATATCTTTCAAAACTTTGGTAAAATTAGCTGGAAGTGAAATAAAGATTTTTCTTTTAAATCTATCATGCTCTCTTTTGATACTAGAAGATTTCCCTGCAGGGGCTAGGTTTAAATTAATCTTTAGACTGCTCAGGAAAGTTTTGTGTAATCAGAAAAGCAGTGATGACAGAACATTGTTTTCCAGGAGTTGTCTAATAATAGGGCTGGCTCCTTTCCAACTTACTAGAGATGCTGTATTAACTGTTGCTTCCAGGGAATTGAAATTATTCAAGATCCTTTATTACATTGTTGAAATGCAACAAAATAGTAGGGGTGCTGAAAAATCAGTAATATCCTTAACTTCAAATAAAGTGATTCTGGCATGTGCTTTCTTCTTCCTAATTTTGTGATCAAATGTTGTGCATTCTGCTATCACTTAGAGTTTCGTTTCTGTATGACAAGGCTACTTAGACCCAGTCCTAAATTCACCTATGAATCTTGGGTCATCAGTTTTTAATACTCATTTTTCTGTGCTTCGTTTTCGTCCCCTCTTCTCTGGCCTTCCTGAAGTAACTTTAGCATAATAGAAATGTTGGTTGGAAAGGACTGCTGGGGGTGATCTAGTCCAACCTCCTGCTTAAAGGAGGACAATCACCAAGAGTAGTCAGACACGACTGTGTTAGCTGACCCATGTAAACCTCCAGGAACCAAGATTTTGCAACCTCTCTGGGAAGCCTGTTCCACAGCACTGCCTTAGTGCAAAGTATTGCCTAATATCAAGTGTCAACCTTCAAAGCTGCTGGCTGTGGCTTGCTGTATCGCACCAGCCCCCAGTGAGAAAGTTTGTCAGTGTTGTCTTTGTAATTACTCTTTGGGTAGTTGTAGGCTGCCATTAGATGACTTGACCCTTTAGCCACCTCTTCACCAGAGTAAAGGAGCCTAGATCCCTCAACCTCTTGGCATAGATGATGCAGTCTCGTCCTTTCCGGTTTCCTCACATCCTCCTTGAGCTGTAGGCCCAACACGTGGACAAAATATTCTGGGTAAGGCTTAACTGTTGCCAAGTAGATGAAGTGAATCACTATCTTTAGTTTGCTTGCCATACTCCTCCTAATGCAGCCCAGTGTGTGGTTTGCATTGTTTCTAGTGAGAATACACTGTTGCCTCATATGAAACACCCTACTGGCCATAAATCCCAGGCTTGGGGTTGGGTAGGGTTGGTACTCGGTCAGTCAGTTCACAGCCTAGGTTATTATAATTCTGTTGCTGGAGCAAAAAGTTGCACTTTACCTCAGTGAACTTTGTGAGTTTCTGTTGGCCCAGTCATCCATGACTTAGCACTCTAGTTTATTGTGTTAACTATTGTGCCCGCTTCCCCCTGTTTAGTGTCACCTGCAAATGTCCTGAATGTGTGTTCTGTCTGTCCACTTTTGTCCAGGTTATTCAGGAAACTGTTGAACAACAGCAGTCTTCAGACTATGCTCCCAAAACTACCCGGTGTTGCTATTTTCTTGCTGCAGGCCCAAACCTCTGAAAAAAGAGGATTTTCACCCCTCAGAATTTCCAGTCGTCATAGTCTTACTCACTGACAAGGTTGTTGTCAGTTACTCAGTTCAAGTAGCTGGGTTTTGTGCAGTGGATCTAACAGTTTCAATGTTGCTTGTGGATTTCATAGGAGTATCCAATGCTGTTCTTCATTCATTATTTTTTACAAAATGAAATTATCCAGGAGAAGTAGGCTGGCCATGTGCAGTACAAGAGACCCATTTATGACTTCAGAGTAGAGACTGTCTTCTGCACCAGGTTGAGGGTGCTCAAGTTGGAGCAGATCTATTCTTGTGCTTTTTTCTGTATTCCTTACTGAGCAGGAGTTGACAATCTTTCTGTTAGGGAAGATCATAAAGAGTAAGGTGGATACACCTTTTTGTGATTTCATACTATCAATTATTATATCTTACTTTCTCAACAAGAAATCAGGTGAATGACTTGAATGCTGAGAGAAGAATTTAGAGATTCTATTTGTAAAATTGCTGTCTATTGGGTAAAAATATCTGTCATTCAATTTTAAAAATGGCAAATATTTCTCTTAATTTTAATATATGAGTTATACTTCATGAAGTTGCTTTTTAGTCATGTTTATTCCTTATACAGAGATAAATCCTTCGAAGTCTACAAGGAAATACCATTAGGATGCATCTTGTTGGCATCTCATTTTTTCACACCTGCACTGAGGCTTACGAGATCAATTCTCACCTTGTCATACTCTACTGAAGAATAAAACTACTGTAACTTGGAATCTTGCTGTGGTATTAAGTACTTTCACAGATGCTGTCCACTGCTTTGAGACTATAGGCAGCTGCTTTAACGTAACTTGTAGTCAAAACAAATTTCCTACTAGCTATTATTATACTTCTGTCAGAAGAGTAGTTGAATTAAACTGTTTGGCACAGAGTTGGGTTTTCCTGGCAAGAATTACATAGCCAGCAGTGGACAGTGAGAAATGCTGGCACCAGAATTATTGTATTATCATTAGACACTTGATTTTTTATAGTATTTGAAGTTATTCTAATATTTAAACAATCTTTAAAGCCTTCAGATTATCTCCATCTCAGTTTAAAAATGTGTATAGAGGTTTTGTTATAAGCCTCAGAGTTCAAAAGTCTGCCCTGTGCTTGTCCTTAGGAGACAGCTAAGAAACCATACTTAACAAGCTGCTTTAGCCCAGAAGTCTCTCAAACAGCTCAAACACTATCCAACACTAGACAAGATGTGTTGGATATTAGATTACTACCCAAACACTATCTATCATGCTTTCTTGTAGGAATTTGGCTCTATGTTTTGCTATATTAAGAAAAATATTTCAGAGTATGAGAGACAATAAGATTTTTTTCTTTAATTTTCTCACAATGCTGAAATTACTGTCTTTAAAATAATTATTTTCTAGTTTAAGCTCTCTCTTTATCTATATTACAGTTTCAGCTTTATTTTTAATCTTCAGGTTTTCATGAATTCACAAAGAGCACAAATTCACTGTCTGCTAATCCTTATGCTCAGATATTGCATACTTAAGATCATTTTGAAGTCTGTAGTAAATTCTTCCTACTAATATTGTTTGATTAGTAAAATTAGTTTTCAAATAAATCACCCTATCTTTTGGAGAAGTTCAGAAGCTATACACCTGTCTTTCTTGTTGAACAAGTGTAATTCTCTCTCTTCTTTCATCTGGGGTCTTATAGGCAGACAGTGACCTTATAGACACTTCTATATTACTTATACACTATACACTTCTAAATTACTTATATGCAGCTGTGAAAAAGTTAAAAAGTAATTTTAAATAATTAAATGACAAAACACAAATACCGTGTTTTGATGACAAAATACAAATGCCGTGGTGACAAAGTACCCTGTAAGAAAGAGGTGATTTTACCTTTTAGGTTAGGAGTTCCTGAAGGCTCTGTTGCAATGGGTTTCCATTCTGTCTCCAGTTTTAAGTGTTTAGATCCGCTTTCACTGTTTCCATGTCCTGGCAGTGGCTTTTTTTATGTCTTGTGAAAAGATTAACTCCATTCACTCGGTGAATGGAGTTCAATCCAGTTGGCGGCCGGTCACGAGCGGTGTTCCCCAGGGCTCAGTATTGGGGCCAGTTCTGTTTAATATCTTTATCAATGATCTGGACGAGGGGATCGAGTGCACCCTCAGTAAGTTTGCAGACAACACCAAGTTGGGCGGCAGTGTTGATCTGCTTGAGGGTAGGAAGGCTCTGCAGAGGGACCTGGACAGGCTGGATCGATGGGCCCAGGCCAACTGTATGAGATTCAACAAGGCCAAGTGCCGGGTCCTGCACTTGGGTCACAACAACCCCATGCAGCGCTACAGGCTTGGGGAAGAGTGGCTGGAAAGCTGCCTGGCGGAAAAGGACCTGGGGGTGCTGGTCGACAGCCGGCTGAACATGAGCCGGCAGTGTGCCCAGGCGGCCAAGAAGGCCAATGGCGTCCTGGCCTGTATCAGAAATAGTGTGGCCAGCAGGAGTAGGGAAGTGATCGTGCCCCTGTACTCGGCGCTGGTGAGGCCGCACCTCGAATACTGTGTTCAGTTTTGGGCCCCTCACTACAAGAAGGATGTTGAGATGTTGGAGCATGTCCAGAGAAGGGCAACGAGGCTGGTGAGGGGTCTGGAGAACAAGTCTGCTGAGGAGCGGCTGAGGGAACTGGGGTTGTTCAGCCTGGAGAAAAGGAGGCTGAGGGGAGACCTCATTGCTCTCTACAACTCCCTGAAAGGAGGCTGTAGCGAGGTGGGGGTCGGTCTCTTCTCCCAAGTAACTGGCGAAAGGACGAGAGGAAATGGCCTCAAGTTGCGCCAGGGGAGGTTTAGATTGGATGTGAGGAAAAATTTCTTTCCTGAAAGAGTGGTTAAACATTGGAACAGGCTGCCCAGGGAAGTGGTTGAGTCCCCATCCCTGGAAGTATTTAAAAGACGGGTAGATGAGGCGCTTAGGGACATGGTTTAGTGGGCATGGTGGTGTTGGGTTGACGGTTGGACTCGATGATCTTGGAGGTCTCTTCCAACCTTAATGATTCTATGATTCTATGATTCTCTTGTCCTGAGAAAGTCCTCGTATCTTTTCCTGAGGTATTTTTAAATGTCCCTCTACTTTTACTGCAATAGAAAGAGTACTGACTCAAAAGTGGAAATGACATTGAATCACTCTAGAAAGTAAAGTAAATATACCATAAATGAGTTCTGTAGAAATGGTGTTTTTAAAGGTAGTTACCTTCTTTATGTAACTTAGAAAATCCCAACCATGATACATAAAGAAACAAGCTTCGGAGAAGGAAAGTTATTAAGATGAAAAATTCACAGCCAAGAAAATTGAAAAGTAAGGTGCAAAAGAAGTGATAATTGATTATGGTTAATGGAGGATGGATGTAACAGACTATATCCTCTCTGTTGGAATTGTATTCCATGTAAATGAGAGTAAAAAGGGAAGAGGCCAAGGGGCATCCATTCCTATTAAACATTATTGCATCCTAGTGGTTGCTACAGAATTGTACAAATACTAATACATTTATTATTATTTACTATTAAATAAAAGTGAAAGCTAAATATTAAATTCTATAATCCTGTTCTTATAATTATATATATTTATAATCATATAATATCATTAATTAATGAAAACAGTTAATTTTTAGTATCAGAGGATTGGACACATTTGATTTTTGCCTCTCACATCTTTTGGGTAAGAGAAGTAATGCAGAAATGACATAAAACTAGCTTATCTAATTCTTCACCAGTCCTTATATTTGAAAACAGCGTTTTTTTTCAACCAGTATTCTATTTCTCACAAGCCAGTGAAGGTCCAAAGCTTCTGGTTCAAATTTTTGTCCAGTTTAATCCAAAGTCTGTACGTACTTGCATCTTATTCAAAAGAGAACCATTATAATTTCAGAAGATATTTTACTTATGATTATGATAAAAGGATTGGTAATATGATGCATGTATTATGCAGAAAGAAAAGAGCTATAGAAATGAATGACTGAAGAGCAATTTGCTTATTCAATGCATTTTCAAACATAGTTTGAAAACATGCTATATAGGAGTAAAAATATGAAGAAAATTGCTTTAACAGTACTAACAGTGCTAGATACCAAGTTTCAAAGAGTGAAAGTAAGATATAGAATGACATTTTTAACAGTATATAAGATAAATAAATTTGCAATTATGTGTATGCATACATATATTAGTACTATTTATCTTAAGGGATTTTCTGTCTCATTTGTATATATTTAGTACTAGTGATCCGAAGGGATTTTCAGTCTTCCATGTAATTCAGAAGTATTTGGTTTTTTTCAGGACATTTTTAAACAATTGTGATGAACACCTTCCTCAAGATTTTTCAAAAGTCTTTTATCATCCATTACACTGGTTATTTTGCATACCATCATCCTGTTCTTCCTTACTGAAGTGAGTATCAAAAGTTGATTGTTGTAAAAGAATCACCAGATAGTCAATATTAATCAAATGCTGTTACAGCATTTTGAAAAGAGTATATCTGAATAAAAGTCAAATTAATATTCCGATTAAAAAAAACATAGAAACTTTTTTTTTAATTCATTGCAGATTTCCTTAATCTTTAAACTTTAAGAGTCTGTAAGAAAGGTCATGCTGAAAGCAGTGCGCTGTGTAGCTTTTTGCTAGTATATTCATTATGTTTGATATTTGAATTATCTGTAAGGTTTTCTTGCTTTAATTAAAGAGTATATAACTCTTGACAATAATGTAGTTCAGCACAGTTGCTGTTTTGAAAGACTTATAATTAAAGGGGAGATAAAGAATGTATGCCTCTGTTTATGACTGCTGGTTAAAAAAAAGGGTTGATATATAAATAACTCATTGAAAAATATGGTGCTTGATCGTAGTTGATTTTTGGGGAGATTACTGCATGATTAGAGGCAAAAGCTTAATTTCTTTTTCTGTGTCACTGCATATAATGACAAGTTACATATGAGACATATGCTACCAGCTGTGCTGTCATTCCCTTTCTAATTTTGAACCTGAAGCACTCCCACACCAGTGCAGATCCTTTCCTAACCCCTTCACCTCCTCCTCCTCTTCAAAAGTTATTTCCTGAGAGATTTTCACTCTCCGTTTTCATGAAAAGCTGCTTTTGTGAGTTGTTATTGTTTTCTGAGAAAGTATTTTTGTATTTTGGAGGAATACGTTATCATATGAGTGGTGACCTGTGGTGACCTATTGAAGACCAATGTGCTGTGGATTTATTACCTCTTACCTTGGACACACAGTATCTTGTACCTTGTACATCACAGTATCTTCCCTGTGATTTTGGCCCACACTACACAAAACATGCTGATTTCTCTCCATAGCCTTCATGCCTAACTATACGTCAGCAGTACTGTTATCTCCTTCCCTGGTGCCTCTGATACCTGCCGAACCAGAGGCAAAAGCTGCTGTGACTGAGTCAAAGTTGTATGGTGGGCTAACCAAAATGCCAAACAGAGTGAATAACTGTTGAATACAGAATGTGTCCTCTTCTCTGCTTGAAATAGTAATTTAAGTTTTTCTAAAGCTTGAAATATCATATGTTTTTACCTCTCAATCGACCTTCAAGGAAATTTGTCAGTGGCTTTATAAGTTATGCGTGGGTGGAGAGAAAGGAGAGGAGAAGGGGGGATATAGGAGAGGGAATGACTGCATGATCACTTCAAGAGGGATCTACTCTATTTCTGGGAAAATTTATGCATCATTAAGGACTCATTGTAGAAAAGACGATAAGCTTTTTGATGCCCTAACCCAAGGCCAGTACTCAAAATTTAAATTATACTGTGAATTACGAGTTTTGGAAGATGACTTCACAAGCATGAGTACCCTCCACTGTGTAAAAGTATGTAAAGGAAATTCTGGCACCATTTCAGCCTGACATAATTCTCTTTTTTGAGGTGGATTTAAGATTTTACAGATGCTATTTAGGACAGATTTGTCTTGAATAAGTAGCAGAAAACTATTCCAGAGCTATCCAGCATTTACATATTTTCTCTGGATAAAAGGTGAGAAAATATACATTTTCTTGACTACCAAATGGGAAAATGAGGAGTCCAAAAGAAAGCACACTTCTCAGAAGATATAGTTAGTGTACATGTGTGAGGACGGTCCATATATATAAAGCCATGTGTACTGTCCTGGCGATAATGGGTGAACTATGTTGGTAAAATATTTAATGTTTTCTTTTAACAACACACCTTTCAGCTGCTCAGCAAAAACAGTGAAAGACCCTGAGTGTAATGAAGGAGTTTGAGGGACATATTCTGAGGTGTTCTAATTTTGTTACACTGTGTATTTATGTCATGGAAGATTTTCTTTCTTGAAATATTGCATTTAGAGTGTTAACAAGACACATTATGTTTAAGTATTGCAGAAAACTATTTTTTAGAGCATCATAATTCTTCCTGGATTGTTTTATGGTGTTACTTCTTACATCTAATAAAAATATATATTCACTGTCCATAACAAAATAGGAAGCGCAGGCCATTGTACACCTCCCAGCTGTGGCCACCTAATTTTTAACTGAAGACTCTAACCTGGCATAAATGTACCTATTAAGTATTTGCTCTTCCTAAGCCTGATATTTCAAGAGAAAGTTTTGCTAGTTCCTGAAATGATTTTGTTTACAATTTCGCTATTTATTTTTCATGCCTAAAAATGGCTACAGTCTGTTTTCTTCTATCTATTTGACTTCAACGTCTTTGTCAATGTTATTAACATGAATTAGTGTTAATGTGTATTTGCCTTATAAAATCTTGAACTTATCATTTGAGGTTTTCTTTTTTTCTGTCTTGGATACTAACCAAAATAACATAGTTGGTTATCAAACTAAATAATTACTGATAATTTATATTACAGTTCCTTTAGTGGTAATTGTGATTCATTCTTTGCTTCATTTGGGGTTTATAATCATACCATTTGCAAATCAGAGTTCTGTTTTTTTTCTTTTACCATACAAAACTGAACATTTATATGTGTGATATTTATATGTACTTCACCTTTTGTCACTTTTTATGAGGCTAGTCTTATTTTCACTAGTACTGAGCTACAAGGATGGGAGAACATATGCCTCTCCATATGCACGTTACAAAACTTCTCAGTGCATTTATTGGTGCTAGCTTCATGGCTGTAGGGAATGTCTGCTATATTTTATTTTTCCTCCAAGTGAGTCACACCATTGTACGTTTCAATTTGCAAGAGGCTTAAAGAGCCAAGAACTGGTGTATATTACAACACGATAACTTCCCATCTGGTCAATGACAGACAAGTTTTATTTCAACTCAAATATTCTAAAAATGGCATTTATTTCTAAAGTAATTTAAAATATTATCCTTCATAAATCTAATTGACCAAACTTGTTCCTTTCCTTATAGTTCAAAGGCAATGAGTGACCTTATTAGATATGATAATGTGGCATTCAAGTGAGAAACAAAACGAAACTGGCCCATATATTTTAACTGAATTAGTGAAGTGTTGAGTTTGCTCTCAGCCACAGCACTAATTCTAGTGTGAATATAGTAATTGTTTTACTTTCAACATTAATTACTAGCTACAAATTAGTTCTTAACATGTGTTAGAGTTTATATATATAAAACTAATCTTGAATATACAGAAATTAAGATAATACTATTAAGAATGAAGAGCCCTAAAGTTGAAAATTTGAATGCAATACATGTTTTAAATATGGAAAAATTATTTTGGCTGCAAGTTCTATCAAGATTTAAATGTATATATTTTTGATAAATATGATTAGAATCCAGTATGTGCTTATATGCAAAAATACAATTGTCGAGCCAGTGCTACGTTATCAGCAATTATATATAATGTACCAGATGAAAATCACAAAAGCTGTACATAAGTTTTCATGGCACGTACGTTGCTTATCAAGTCATAGGTATTTGCTTTACTGTTAAAATCTCAAAGGCTGAGGTGTATAAAATCCTCCTTTACTAAAATGACTTTTACAGTATTAACTGTGAGGTTTTGACATAATAGTGTGATGTAAAGGTCCTGCTGGGAAATGGGGTTATGGAAGCTTGGTATCCTTAGGTTACTTCAAGGTTGCCCTGCAAGATATGTGGCATACTGCTTTTCTGGTAATGGAAACTTGTATACATATGAGGGACTAAACTAAAGGAGTATATCAACTGGCATTTTCATTTCCAGGCGCTGTAGGTTTGTATCAGGTATATTGTCTATACAGCAACCTTGACTGAACAGCAAAGTTTTTGTGCAGTCATCTCTGTTTTTTCTCATGTATGCATACAAGCAGAGTTGGGTGGTGGCACACTTGGCTGAGTCAGATGGTCATAGAAGTGTCCAACGTAAATGAGAAGTTCCTCTCCGTTAGAACAGCCACATGAACCCATTTTAGTTCTGTCCTGATAGTTGTGTGTAAATGGCACATGAAGTATATGTGCAGAGGCATATAAATCCTTCTCTAGTCTGACAGGATAATGTAGCTCCTGATGAAGAAGGCTTGAACTGATGCTGAAGGTGGTGTGTGTGTGTACTGGCAGGTAATGTTTATGCCTGGATAGTTAATGCATCAGTGCATATGTAGTTTTTACACTGGTGCATGTAAAATTTATGTGCATAAAAGCTTACATATGAGGTGCATAAACTTTCAATGTTAGCGACTATTGTTGTATAAACTTATAGCCAAAATGAATAAATACAATGGCTAAACATCCATTGAAATTTAATTTTAAAACCTTCAAAAGAATGAAAAATTAGGCTTTAAGAAAAATTTTTCTTCTTGAAAATTTTTCTTCTTAAACATTTTTCAAGAAGAAGAAAATAGTACAATAATACAATGGGTGATAAACATCTTGCAGGACAGGATTTTAATTTTTTAATTTTTTTATTTAATTGCTCCAATGTGAGTTCAACGGTTGGTGTTGGGTCATTGGCTGAGTTCAGAGGAAGCCCTGGAATATTTTTGTTTGGAAACCTAAACTTTTGCAGAACATGGAAACCACAAACAGAAAACAAACTGCAGTCTCCATAAAAGCGAATGAATTTGTACTACGCTTTCTCACTTCTCCCTGCTGGCAAAGCAGTTACCCAACCAGTCTAATATTTCAGGTGGATTTTTCAGGATGTGTAATAATTGGTCAACCTAGTGTGGAATCTTGCAGCCCCTTTGAGCATTCTCTCTGTTTTTTAATTAAAAGCCTCATATACTTCATCAAGGACACTTCAGAGCTCTTACTAAACAATCAATGTAATAGTGAACTAAAGAATAATAGCCTTAAATATATTCAAGCACCAAAAAAAATCCTTTTTGCCTGGTAGAACAAGGCAAACATGGTTCCATGAAAGAGATAAGTGAGGTTGCTTTGTATCAGTTATAACTTTGGCAGACTACCAAATGTTAATTTGCTTTTAGCTAGTTGAGATTAAATGTAATTCCTTCCCTGAGCTGCCTTAAAGTAAGCAAGCATGAAAGCATTTTCAGAGTAATCTGGGAGGAATTGACATTTGAGGGAGTTAGCATTACATCTG
This sequence comes from Pygoscelis adeliae, assembly GCF_000699105.1. Classification (NCBI taxonomy): domain Eukaryota; kingdom Metazoa; phylum Chordata; class Aves; order Sphenisciformes; family Spheniscidae; genus Pygoscelis; species Pygoscelis adeliae. The sequence goes on along the minus strand of NW_008825323.1, from coordinate 3,082,940 downwards.
CACGTTAAGGATATTAATTTCATAGATAAATTAACTACATTATTCTGTCTTTATCTTACATTTTGAAAGGACTCCATCAGCCAGAGAAATGGCAGCCCAGGGTCAGCTGAAACTGCTCTTATCCCAGCCATACTGTAATTTGAACTTGCTTTTGGAAACATTGCTACACCATGATTGTCTCTTAGTGAAAATTTTACTGAGAAGTTCAAGTAAGTATTTATACTGTCAATCCTTATAAGAACATCAGTCAGAAACACAAATTCATTTTTAACTACTTAAATACCGAAGGAAGGCTATCAGCCATCTTTGGGGGTATCAGTAGCCATTCAGTTGTCAGAAGGACACTTCTTTAATAGGTAAAAGAAAGAAAAAATCATCGCTTTTTTAATGAGAATGTTTTGCAGTCAATCTGAGTATTCATAGTTTCAAAGCAGACTACAGTTTGATAAAATAGGCTGCTATCGTAAATGCAAAGGAGTCAAAATTAATTTAAACTTTACAGAGCTTTGATACACAACTGCTTTACACAGATTTTTAAAAGTGTGGTTTAGTAGTCTGAAAGATCACTTTCAAAATTATGTTTCAACAGTGAAAAGCTTCTTAGAGGTTTTGTTTAAGTTATTATACGTTTGGCGCTGTAGGCATTCTAGAAGTACATTTACATGCTTCCTCATGTTAATACTCTGATTAATACCGTTATGAAAGTAGAACAAATAAAAGAATGGTTCTACAAGGTTTTCTTTTCATTCTGCTCATATTGTGTTTGAAGCAACTGACTTTATCACATCTTTCCTTTTAATAGCTTTCGGATCAAATGATCAGATTGTTGAAAAGCTAATGGTATAATCACCTGTTTGACATAATTTTGCGGTAATAGTGAATGAGTGTCTCAGTTTCTATATTTCTTTAGCAAAAGAATTCTCCCTATTTAGCAAAAAAACTATTAGGTCCACATAATAGTAGATATAACGTAATTTAGTTCTGTCATTTTAAAGTGGTCTAACATTTGTCAAGGGTACAACATTGCTTCCACTTCTGTCATGCATTTTACTGAGAGCTGCACTGCATCCACTTGCCTATTCAAGTACCTGTCATCTTTTACAAAGACTGAGAAATGTTTGATCAGGATCATATTCTCACCCTAGTGTTATCCAGTATTGAATTTTACTAGCTGCTTAAATTATCACAGGTATTAAGTGACAGAATGTATTAATCTATTGACTGACCAACCTCTTGATCTTCAGGGAAATAAATATATGCTACTTTGAATTAGAAAATGTGCTATTTACACGGACTTTATTAATGTAATTACAATATTGGTATGAATAAACTTTCAGTTTAGATAAAGTTGAAACCTGCGATGATCAATATCTTCTAAATTAATTTCAATAGGGTTAATTATCGAATGATAAAATGATTGTATTCTTTATTCCTTCTCCTATATATCAGCTTTCTGATGCTATATAAGCTAAAACTTTTTTATTATGTGAGCTGTTATGTATTAGTACAAGGAAATTTGGACTAATAAGCTATACTAGTACTACTTAGTACTAGCAATGACAGTTTTGGATTCTTCTGTTCAGTAGGATAAAAGGCTTACAGAATTATGTCCTCATCAACAGGAAGATTTTGGAATGTGTAATATTATGCATGAAAACAGATAAGAAGCTAAGTATACCATAATTTTTGAGTGATTTGCCCTAGTGATAACAAAACTCCCTGGTATTTAACTAGATGGTAAGAATTTTTTGAATAGGAAAAACCTTCTCACATTTTACTTTATTTTACACTGTCTTTCCTTTTCCCTTTAAAAACCAGGCCAGAAGGCAAAAATTCTGTAAAAAGAGGTGCTTATAGGTAGATGTTTTTAGGTAATATTAACATTTTTTTGTATTGTAGCAATACTTTGGGATACTTACAGTAGGTGTCACACAAGCACATTAAATTTAATTGCACTCCCATTGTTCTCATATGGTTGTACCATGGTGAGGGTCAGAAATAATGTATATTCCCCGTCATAGTAGGGAGTACTGTTGGGACTGGCAAAATTGTCTCAGTAGAAAGAGTATTTTGGGGGAATGCATGTATGCATGATTTAGTGTTGCTAAATATTATAAGAAGGTTATCGTATTTGTTGAAGCTATTGAAACTCCATGTATGTAACTATAAGCTATCTGGACAGGAAGGTGACAAGATGTGGACTTTTGTCATCTTTTGTGCAATATGATATATGAAAGTAAAACGCCCCTCAAATATGAAGTTATCACGTCAAAAATACTAAAGGCAATAAATCAGGATACCCAAAACTCTCCAGTGAGTATGGCCACTGGGTAAAATACACCTTTGAAAAAATAGTTGAAAAATTGGATTTGCATATTGGACCTCTATAACTTAAACTACAAGTCTAAATAACCCAGATGTATTGAATTACAGTTAATTACAGTGTAATATAATCCCAGAGTTGTTTTCTATAGATCCAACATTCAGAAAATTTCTTCTAAGACAAGTTCTTGAGTGAGTGAAGTGTCTAGGGCCTTCGCTGTGCCTTTGCGGAGAGAAATAATGAAGGTAGCTGGTACTGTGTTAATTTTCTGACAAAACTGTTTTGCAATTTTCTTGCCAGAATTTTTTACCAGAATTGCTTTATCACCCATGGATATGAAACAGAAATGTATTATTTTGACAAGCAACAAATAATAGAGGAATAAAGAAAGTGGTTCTTGCATAATATGGGTTATTGAATCCAGCAGATGCTGATACGAAAACAGGAAGGGTGAAAGTGAACTCTGAGAATTTCTGCTAGACTTGCTATAAATGCACAGCATGCCAGCAGAAGAGGCTGTGACTTCTCATTTGAGAGTCTTTATTTCCAGGAACCAGGAGTTAGTCTTTGTGTAATAAAGCAAAAAGCAATAGCTTTATTGAATTACTGGCCCAACACGAGATTAATACCAATATACCAGTCAACAGACACCTCACCATTTACCAATAGCAGATAAGAAAGAGATCACTGAGAAATCGTCAACAAGGCACATTCGAGACCTTCAATAAGTCCTTGGGCCTCATACATACTTTTGTTTAAGAAGAAGAGATAGTAGCACCAAGTTAATGATGTACAATAGAAAAAGCAATGTATTCCTTTTTTAAAAAAACTTATTCATTACAATGAATACATGAGACTCCAGTTGTTACAGAGATTTAATTTCATTTTCTACACATAACTTTAAAGTGAATACTAGCATGTGGAGATAAACTGGAAGAAAACTGCTTTCACAGCAGGACAAGGCCATTGGCAGTTTCACCTAGTGTTTTTGGCTTGCACTATGCATATTTGAGAGACTAATGGAAAAGGGTATTGTGTAGCCTGTACAGTTAAACGTAGATGATATCCTGGTCCCCACTAAAACTTTGACATAAGAACTGATAGTAACATTTGCAAATATTCTGTGATAAGTTTAAGGCTGCAAATCTGAAATTGGACCCAAAGAAATGTGATTTGCTTCAAAAAGAGAGAATTTACCTTGGACACATAAGCATGGTGGGGAAGAGAGGATTTCCACTGAGAAAATAAAACTCTGTGGTGCAGTATCAGCCAACTCCCTAGACACTAATAGATATGAAGAGTTTTCTAAGGCTGTGCTTTTATAAACCCATTTCTAGCAAGCGAAATGACTTGAAAATATATTTGTAGAATGGAAAGATTTTTTTTTTCCCCACTCCAATTCTTTGCTCCTTGTGAAGCAGCTCTTTAACTGCCACAATGTATAATGTGGCATTTTAAGGTAAAATTTAAGCACTAATTAAATTTTAATTAAACTTAAATTAATTAGATTTTAGGCATTTAAAGGTAAATAGCACTGATTTTTTCTAAGTTACCCTAAAAGAACAGTGAAAGGTGGTAACTTTACCAACTGACCTCACTAAGGAATCAGACTGAACTTTTAGTGACAGTAGTGAGTTATTGCAAAAGAAAATGTACATTCCTTAAATAAATTACCATCTCCATTAAAATCCTGGCATTGGCTAAATCTGTATAACAATTTAAAACATTTATTTCAACTACTTGAAGGCCATTATTTTTGTACTTCCTTGTAATAACTCCTTGGATTTAATAATCCTGAGACACAGTCTACCAAGCAACTGGAAGAACTAGCAACTGTGCTAGTCCCATGGTTCAACCACACACAATTTTGGGCAACTATAGTCTTGCAGGTTTTTTGACAAAACTTGGGGGTTAATCTGCAACACTGTCTTCATTAGGAGAGCACAAGTGAGTCTCTTAGAGGAATGTATATGCTTGTGCAGAGATAGCTCTCTCCTACAGATATTTGTGGATCATCCAGGATGAGGCTTGTGAGTACAGATTCCAGAACACCTGAAAGTTTTCTTAGCTTCTTCATGATACCAAACTATGTCATGGTAGCCTAACAACAAAAGATTAGAAAATTATTTTAAAAGTGGCATCTCCTCAAAATATCTATCTGACCAGTAAACTTACTGGATACGGTAAAATGGTAGAAGGGTTTAGTGACATGATGTACTTCTAGCTGGAAGATCAATAGAAAAGGGACCTTAATCAGATATCCTATTCCTTTTGATGACTTTTCAGTGATAAGCTAAAGAAAACAGTAAACAGATTTCATGGAGTTCCTGAAATATTGAATAGGAATTTCCATTTGGACTGTAATAGAGCCCTTCTGAAAATCACATACCTTGTCTTGACAAAGTGTGAAGATAGTCTCTGTGATACATCTGTGGTAGTCTCTGTGACTGTGATATATGGTCATAAGCTTTTCAAAGACCTAGTCATTTCTGGTAGGAACTTCTTGCTACAGTAGAGCTCTAGACTGAATACGTTTTAAGAGGGTAACCTGTTCGGTATCGATCCCAATACATGGACAAAGGAGGTAATGTTACCAGGGGACTAAATTCAATATTGGGTCATCAAATTTTGGCTATCAGAGTGCCACAATTTCAGCATACTATCCCATAAAATCAGTGCTGGAGGTATTCTGATAGTAATGATTTTTTTCTATTTGACACAGGTAAGATAGATTTCGCAGAAGCCATTAACCCAGAGATTCATTAATGGAAGCTTCTTCTCAGATAGTTGAAAATAAAATGTTTAGGGAGAAAAAATTCTAAAGGGAGTGGAATGAGAGTAAAATACTATGGGATTGGTGACGTATAAATGTGTAGGCACAGAAGTAGTTTGCTGATATGTTAATAATTTATGGGCAGATGATACAAAGTTTGTTAACTTTTTGTCTTTTATTGAGCTTTTTAGTTGTCACAAATTTAGGATCCATTGGATTCATAGGTAGCAGCTGATAATGGGGATATTATTATTTGGGTTTTACTAAATTGAAATAGGTAGGATTAAGATCTGCATTTCATTCAGGATAGAAGTAATACGATCTAAAATTTCTTTTTGTAATTAAAAACTAAAATAATAGACTTTCTGCCAAAATGCAGTCATATTCCAAGTCACAATAGATTCTAGCTGTCAAGACTGACTGGAGAATGATTGCATTGGAGAGGAGCAACTCTATGAGAGACAAGTAAAATGATCTACCAGAACGGATACAGAAAAAGAATAGAAAAAATGCCAGCGACAGAAGAAGCACTGAGAATATAGTGCAAAGAAGCAAGTAGTGCAGAGTGCCTGCTGAAGGATTTGGTTCTATAAACAAATAATATATATCCTTTTTGCATTCTTTATATCCTCATCAGCTGCTGTGATTTAAACTATAAAGAAAGAAGTTTTATGCTTTTGCAAATAAAAGAAGTGTATCAGAAGTAAGTTGCTCCATCTTCAGTTTCTCTTCCTAAATGAAACAGCATGTATAAATTTGAATTTTGACTACCTCTTTTGGTCAAAGAAGACAGCATAACTGTTTATAGCTTGTCTGTCTTGTAAGGATTCACTAGGGAAGGAGAAGTCTAGAGTCAATAACAGAAGATTTTCTAAATTCAGTAAGATTCATTTCATGGCTAAACCAGTACCAGATAAGAGTTGGATGAGTGTGATAATGTCAGCAAGTCATTGGGAGGTATTTTCTCTCAGTAAGAAAGAAATATGGATAAATTACACTTGTAAGTCTGCCTCTCTGAAGATATGTTTTTAAAATATATGGTGCTATCCCAGGAGGTTAAGTACATTATTTTGTCATAGGAAGAATGATTCATTGTGACTGATTAGGGCATAGCTGTTAGTCACTAGATACATATTTTAATAAAGATATTTATTAATAATATTAATATTTTTATATATTTTGGCATCCTCTGTGCATATGGAACATTATGCTATATGGAAATAACAAATAGCAGGTTTTCTTTAACAGGTACCTAAGATAAGTGTATAGCCATTTTTATGTACAGATGTGAGTCCTGCTAAAATGAAAAAGAAGCATCTCCTTTGAGCTACCTATAGGAGCTTTAGATTCCCTTCACAGATTAGCTTTTGATATACCAATGCAGTGAGTGGAAAAAAGAGAAATACATAGATAGAGGGCAATAAGTATGGTGCCTATCATATAAATACTGTTCTTATGTGATGATTAACAAGAAGACTGCATTGGAGTTCAAACTAAGATGAATATTTAATGTTATGACAGGTGAGCTAATAAATGTTGAAGAAAAATTCTAAGGCAAGAGAAATCTACATATCTTTCTGTAGACTTCTAATTCATAATATTTAACCAGCTATACTGATCAACTAGCTAAACCTTTCAACCAACTGACATTATCCTTTAAGGTCCCTTCCAACCCAAATTATTCTATGATTCTATGATCCATGCCAGTTTATCAGTCAGAAAACTCATTTCAACCTGAGCTTTGAAGGGTCAGATATTCTTATAACAAGGGCAACATATACTTGAGGGTAAAACAAGAAAGAGCTGATGAAAGCTTACATGTCTTGTTATGTTTAGCCTCAAAATGGTTTCCCAGTGGATTCCTGAAGATCTTTGCTTAAGACTTATATTATACACTAGTTATAAGAAGATATATGTATAACCCCCTACAGAATTCTTTTATACTTCTTTCCATTTATCTAGATTCATTGGTAGCACTAAGATAATCAGAAAAGTTATTAATAAGTTGTGACTCAAACTTTCCATGTGGCATGATCATAAAGCAAATTTAGACTCGATTTCAAGTCATAAGCCCCTTTAAATAAAGCAGTTTCATATCATGTTCTGCAAAGATGGTTTACGTAGTATTTAAAATCTCAGCAAACCCTTCTCCCTAGAATTTGGTTAAATTAATTTTAAAGAAATACTTACAGTAATATAATCAAAGTTCAATTCAAATTTTCATCTCACAATTTGAATACCTCTAGTTTTTCCTTTTTGAACTGCTTTTTCTGCTTTCTTGGTTCTTTCTTTGTCATACCCATATTAGACAGCATATTGCTGGTTTGAGTGAATTAGTGGAATCCATTTGATTCTTCACTCAGAAGCATCTGGCATTGCAAAGTGTCTCAGCAAAATATGCCAGCTCACTCAACTCATAGGAAAAAAAGCTGACTAAAAAAAATTCTTATTGCTGATCTGTCTCCTGCCTTGGGAAGAAAAAACACAGCTTGTTGGTTATGAAATCACTGGTCTTGTTTTTCAGCTTTCTACATCCTATGGGCTGTTTCTACTAAGGTTGCACACTACCCAGACTGAATGGTTTACAATAATTTGTGAATCAGATTGTAGGAATTCAGAGGAGAGTCAAATGACATTTTTGAATTTTACAACATTCTCAAGTCATTCAGAGCTGGGTGGAAAGCAGCAATTTTCCACTGTGGTAGATTTTGAAGGCTGTTTGAACCACTAGAAAAATGCAGCCTAGAAATTTGGTCTCTCCCATTTTTCTCCTGCACAGGTTGCTAAAGATAAGGGCAGCCAAACTGGCATAAAACAATGATATTTTCAAGTATAATTTTATCTAAATCAGTTTTACAGAAACTTTCAGTTTTGCGAACTAGAAATTTAAATTAAAAGTGCTTAATTGGTTCTGGCTCTGGTAATTTGTTACGACTGTTAACATCAAAACCATATTCCACAAGTATGTGGGAAGCTGAGGTCTTTGACATTAGCACAAGTCAAAGCCACTGAGTTGCATTGGTTCAAAGAGGTTTAAGCACATCATTATCTTTTGGCTGGGAGAATGTTTTATAATGATTATGAAAAACATTGAGAAATACATGTTACGTAAGCTGTTACCACTCAACTCTATGAAAATCACTAGTTGTCTTTAAAAACAGCAGTATCTGTATTTTAGCAGGGCTTAGATTTTGTTTTGTGGAACTGATTTCTCAGTTTCATCTTGTACTGAAAAACGAAGCCAACCCATTTTGGGGAGTATGCAGCTGCTACTTTATTTTGTTTTATATAACTAAGTAGAGTTCTATTATTTCACATAACTAATATATTGGTAAGAGGAACTAAGCAGTAATAACTTTTTGACTGTGATTCTACAGAAGTAGTAGAACTTACTTCTGATAAATATTTAGTAAATAATCAAATTCCAATTATATACTGAGTGCATTTTGAATTAAATAGGCATGTTCCATAGTTTGTAAACATGCTTGAGTCTTTTTTTAACGGCTACATATAATTCAGGAAGCCAGTCAAATGTCATTATGCAGAGGAAGATCAGATTTCAGTATCTATAAGTATTATTATTGTTTGAAATATTATTCAGATACAGTTTGCAGATTGTTTTGATTAATACTATCTGTTACTGTGAACTTGAATTACTTGGAAATTATTGTAACCATGTTTTTGTTTATTTTGAAGGAAATGCAGTATTGAATCATGATGAACAATGTTCTCTCTTAGAACAAATAAATAACAAACAGCCTACTCTGATTGAAACAATCTTCACAATATTGTCTTACTGCACTTTATCACCCAAATCTCTTGGCATTGCTTTTGAGACTTACATGGAAAAAGAGCAGTTGTGGAATTGCTTATACAACATGACAGGTATTTAATTGAGTAATAAGTATTTAAAATCTGATGTTAAACCTTGTCAGTTTTCAGACATGTAGTGCATATTGTTTTTACTTTAATAAATCAGATTAAATGATGGTAGCTTACTTCAAAATTATAGTTTAACTGAAGTGTTTTGAGCAATCAGGTCACCATAGGAATGGTGAAAATTTTGAAGAAAGCAGAGGTTACGGACCGCTGTGGTCAACCAGGATTCTGATTTCTTTAAGTGTCTGTCTTACCAGCAGGCTGGCAGCAGATAGTTTCTGTAGCTTTCTACCAATAGAGGTTCTTTGTCTCTGTACATTTAATAGCTCCAGACCTTTGCCACGATTTAAAAGTAAGAAAAAATTAAAGGAGAATGGAAAAAGAAAAGGAAGGACTCCTATTGAGGGAGGTGTAGTCTGATGGGCATATAGACTCTGCTGTCAACAGGCAGACAGGCTCCTAATTTTCCATGGTGGGGGAGAGCCGCCCCCACAATTAGAGCAACTAACGCTGCCCCCAAAGAAAAGCAGCATTCAACTAGAAAAGAGAGGTGAGGTTTAGAACGGTGATCTTGCAAATGATGGCTAAAATGCAGGAAAGCTCAAAACAAAAGAAAGGAAGAAAATGGGAGAATGTAAGAGGGGAAATAGAATTACGACTATCACGAAATAGAAAACAATGGTGGTAAAAATGCTCAGGTATTCCTCAGAGAAAAATGGGATTGCAAAAAGTAGAAGTCTAAGGTGTAAGAGGAAGGAAATACAGAGATATTGCATAGAAGCTTTCAGAAAGGCCATGCAGAGAAGAATAAAACTTAGATCAGCAAAAAGTACGGACAAGCAAAAGTATGAGCAAAGGACCTAACATGTCAAAAGACATCTCTGATACATCCTGCAGCACTCTGCCTGACAACTGCTGCTCCATGGCAATGGAGAAACTGCAATTCTCTGTGGTATTAAGAATGTGAAGAAGATTGATACTTGTTGTAATGTCAATAGCTGTATTTAGGATGGTCTATTTTCAACATGCAATCTCTGATAACATGCTATGTCTCTGTTGATGGCTATTATTTGTATGCATATTTGTTTCCAAAATATCCTTTTTTCCTTTGCTGTTCTCTAGTATAACAGTTTGGGTATCTAATAAACGCAACTTCAATAAGACTATCAAGACAAGGAAGTAGAAAAAAAAAATAGGTAAATCCATTTGCCTCATTGATGTCTAATAAGTAATTAAATGTACTCCATATAAAAAGGGAGACATTGGTCACCTTAAATTAAATTTTTCGAAATATATTGATGGAGAAATGAGGATGAAGGAAATAAATTAAATTGTATTTTTTGTCAGTATTTTATTAAGATGGTACAAGATGCTACATTGTTTAATTTGTAACATAGCAATAGGTCTAAGTTATTATGAATCATAATGTTTTTATTTTTCTTTCCATAAGAATTCTGAAACACTTCTTTCTGAAACAGATTTACACAAATGACTACACTTACTGAATATTTAATAATTCTTCCTTCTGAAGTTTCCAGTTGTGGTGAGTCGGAGCCAGAGGTTATCAGATGCTTGAAGTTGACTTTGATTAATTCAGTCAAGGGTATAGTGAAGCAGATAATTTCTTTGATGCATTCATGGGAGGCAACAGAAAACTATGGAACGTACCAGCACAAGCAAATAGTTCCTGAAAGTTTACTGAAAACGGTTCCAAAGGAATGGAATTACACGCCTCGGGAAATGAAGAGAAAAGAATCTGGAAAATGTGGGTGAAATTTACACTGTTTTATAAATTTGTCATAAACGCTTGTTACCCTTTTAATGAGTACATATCAAAATTTAACATGATTAAATTTAAAATTAATTCATGAGCATTGCAGTTTGACAATGAACAGAACAATGTCCAAGCATCCTCTGTTTTTTTTAAAGTACTTAGCGTTAAAATGCAGTACCTCTTTCTTGAGGCTTACACCCATGCATACACAAAAAAGCTTTCTAAAATAATCAGTATTGTAGTACTGATAATAATAGTACTGAAAATGTTTTTAGCATCTGGCAGTAGTAAGGTGGGATTCAAGGCAGAATAAAGCATAATGTCTATACTTTTGTCTTAATGGCTGTAACCAGTTCTTCTTTTAGTTATCATCTGTTCAGTCATGACTGTTTAAATTTAAATACACAGTGTTTTCTGAAATGATAACAAGTTATTCATCCCAACTTTACAACAGCAATTTGTGTTTGAATAGCACTGAAACTGGTATGGAATTTGCTACTGTGTGGTTGTTGAAAGAGTTAGTGAAGAAAGAGAAATAATATATGTAATAGGAGATGTTTTGAAGGTGATTGGATGTAAAGATGATTTCTGGTATATACTTTCATAGCCTACTGTGCCTAAAACCTCCATCATTTCAAAAGGCTAACTTTTGGAAACATTTCACCATAAATTTATTGCCACCAAAATATTACCTGATTATTTTCAATACAATAGAATCACTGTAGTATATTCTGGCATGAAGTTTGGAATATGTAGGTTGTGGGCAAGCCAGGGCATCAATCTATTCTTTCTTTCCATATATCTTATCTTCAGCATCTTGAGGCACATTTATGCAGTAGCACGCTCACTGCACTCTCACTGCAATCTCGCTTTAATCTAGAACTTGGCTATTTTAGGCTATCACTAAGCCTGAACTGATATGCAAGCTGAGAGGTAAGGCTCAGACCTAGTGACAAATTAAATTGGTTATGTGACACCTAGAACAGATCTGGCTCTTTTTCTTTTTTTAAACAAGCTGAGAATACAGGTGCAATGAGTCAGGGGTTTTCTTGGTTTGTGTGGGTTCTATTTTGATGTTTTTTTAAATCTTGACTCTGTTTTGGGGATCATCTTCTGGTATATTTTTTCATATTAGATATGTCTTGGGTTTTGAGCAACACGTTTTCTATAGCTACTTCTATAGCTACTTTTAATATCTGGAATATTTAAAATGCAGTGCTATATAGTGTGCATGCTTATATGCAAGTTGATAAACTGAAGTTTTGTAGGTTTGAATGTAGAAAAGGATTGATAGAAAACTGAAGATTATGAATGTACATAATATCCTGAGACAGTGCAATGCCCCACTCATGAAGCTGGAAAACTATTACACTACAATTTTGAAGACAATTTTTTTACCGTTCAGAATACCTGGGTGTTGTCTTTTTCATTTATTCTGTAATAAATGTGCACAGCAGGACTAATTGTTAAGAGAGTCACAGTCTGAATTCTAAATTTTCTAGGTTCTCTGTTTTCAATTCATGTTATTGTTTAGATTTTGTGGGATTTATGTGGAGGAAGCACAATAGAAGTCAAGCTACAGTGTTGAGTACTTAAGCTTTTTACCCATTCTCAGTACAAGAGAAAGTTAGAAATTATCATACAACATTCAGAAGCATGCTGTGATAGAACTAGAATGTTAATGTTAATCATATCTTCTTTTCTTTCTTTTTTTAAGGCTTCACAAGGCTTGCAGCTCAGGCAGTATCTATTGTAATCAGCAAGTTACCTACAGTGATTGCATGTTTGCCTCCCTCAATTAAGTACTTCTTTTTTCTGGCTGAGAGAAAAATGTCACGAAACTTTGCTGAATTGAAGAAAGCTGGTCTGCTTGTCTGGAACTTGATTGTAATTATATGTCGGATATTTGAGGATGGAAATACTGCAGAACTTTTAACAGGTGCAACACTTGACAGATGGAGCAAAGAAAAACTCAGTTTAGTTCGTGTGTGCTTAGAAAGTATTATGGGAAAACAGAAAAGTGGTCCTAAACAAGTGACCCAGAAGGTTATACAAAGCGTTGAACAGCAAAGACCAAACTGGATTGAAAGCCAATTGCTGAAAGCAAGAAAATTGAGTACAGACTGGTAAGAACATAGTATTTTTCAAATGCTGTTGTTTGTTCTTTTTTTTTACTGGATTATTGGCATGTTTATAGCTATTGTTCAATTTAAAAAAAAATAGATGATCAGTGATCTTACATGAAATGGATTAGTTCCTAACATTGATGGCTTTATAGCATGTTTTTGCAACTTAATTGCATTGTTGAAACATTAAACCATGATTGTTTCATCAGAACAGTGTCTTCATAGTACTCAGAGATTTAATATTTTCATGATGTTCCAAAAATGTGGACAATTTAGTTGGTGTATCTTTCAGAATGTGAACAGGTACACTGACTAGAAGGCACCACAATATATTTGTAAGTTAATTTTGCTATGGTGATTAAATTAAGAACGACTATGAAAAGCTTTCAGTGTTCATCTGTGATTAAAAAGTAAGCATACTTCATTTTAAAACATAATAAACCCTGAGGGCAAGTAGGATATATCAAAACAGGACAAGGAGAGTACCCTGCTGTGCCTTTCTGAGGAAGTATCAACCTTCCCTGCAGATTTGACATTAAGGTCTGAGTGTTTTAAATCCTTATAATGATTTTTGAGGGATTTGTGTACATGTCCATGTGTTCATAGTCCAGTCTGTTTTAATGTTGAAGTCATGTACCATTCTGTAAAAATACTATTTATCAGCTTTCCAATATTACATTTATTGGAGTTACATGACTTACTGAATTAAATTGCTGACTACTGAAAGTAAGATTGCTTTTTTTTTTTAATGAATATTCTTGAAGGTTGCAGACGTTGCTAACCTGTCATTAATTGTCCATATAAACAAAGGATATAGTGATTGTAGGTCGGAATCACTATTGGTGACAGACTTTCATGCATTGCTTTAAGGGACAGTATCCTGTTTCTACGAGTAGTCAGTCAACATGAGTAGCACTAAGCAGTAATAGTGTCACATGAATGCTCGTTGACATTGACCTTTGTAATCTTTACATTTCCATTTAATACTAATTTACAAGCTCTAATCCAGTGATTAAAAGATTGAAGCCATATGCCAGTGACTGAAAGAGTCATAGAATAAAAAACCCATAATGATAATGTGTAAATTGATACTTAACAGAATGGTTCCATAATACAATTTCTAATGTCACTGAGAGAATAGGTATTTCTTAAAAAATACAAATGCAGGGTAAGACAATTTTGTGGATAACCTCAAAAAAGTAAAACTTTGGTATTTGTACTTCTTCTGAAGCTGAGAATTTTAAATTAATATACCACTTTATTTTCTTTTCTAACATACCTCAAAAATGCTGTATTATCCATCAGGTATCAGACTGTGGGAAATGAATCTGGGAAAATCTTTTCTGTATGTGTACAGTGTCAACCAAAGTGAGAACTAGTTTGTGACTAGGGCTCCTAATTTTAAGTTTAAGAAACTGAAGAATGCATTACCTGCTCTCCAAGTGAGTAGTTATATGATGCAGTTATGAAACTAAGTCCCCTGACTTCAGTGGGATTTCTGCAATAGAATTCTAGCATAAATGTTGTTTCTCCATTTTATATTCAAATATCATGAGTCAATTTCTGGGAAAAAAATAATCTAGTTAATAAAGAGCTGAGATATGCAATGTAGAGATAAAATATTATTATAAATGCAAATTATAAAACTAATATTGCAGCTGAAATTCAAATATCAATTAAACTAAGTAACAGTCACATAAGCACTAAACTAAAATCAGATCTTTCAAGAGGAGACTTGTAATGTTTACGTGATTTGTTTGAAATAAGAGTGATTATACTTGAAAATCTAAGTTGGTGTAAAATAATGTTCTGTATAACATTTTCATAATTAAAGGACTTTGTGGGTAGCTGTATGCACATGCATTTTTATATATATTCATATTTAAAAATGTTTATAAGACTTTTAATATTGTTTCTCCATTTTATATTCAAATATCATGAGTCAATTTCTGGGAAAAAAATAATCTAGTTAATAAAGAGCTGAGATATGCAATGTAGAGATAAAATATTATTATAAATGCAAATTATAAAACTAATATTGCAGCTGAAATTCAAATATCAATTAAACTAAGTAACAGTCACATAAGCACTAAACTAAAATCAGATCTTTCAAGAGGAGACTTGTAATGTTTACGTGATTTGTTTGAAATAAGAGTGATTTATACTTGAAAATCTAAGTTGGTGTAAAATAATGTTCTGTATAACATTTTCATAATTAAAGGACTTTGTGGGTAGCTGTATGCACATGCATTTTTATATATATTCATATTTAAAAATGTTTATAAGACTTTTAATAGATACAGTGTGTGGAAGAAAATAAAAACCATAAATTTCAAAAATTTATTTGGGATTCACCTACACAGTTGTGGAAACATCTTTGAAGTACACTGGATTTTTATAAGCAAAAGTCTTGCCTGATTTGGTGTTATGTTATTGTAATCAGGACTGCTAGCTACGTAAAAGATCTAAATATTATATAGGTTCTTCCATTGTGGCATACAAATTTAACTTAGTTTTTAGGAGAATTAAAAAGAAAAAATCTTCAATGAAAGGTTCAGAAAGTGGCAGTTGTATGCATTGCCTGTCTTGTGTACTGCCTGAAAGCATTACTATTCATTAAAGTAACCTTCACTTTATGGTAGCACCAGAGCTGTAAACAGTCACGTTAGATTCTGAAGA
Organism: Pygoscelis adeliae; assembly: GCF_000699105.1. Taxonomy (NCBI): domain Eukaryota; kingdom Metazoa; phylum Chordata; class Aves; order Sphenisciformes; family Spheniscidae; genus Pygoscelis; species Pygoscelis adeliae. Next base: position 3,067,386 of record NW_008825323.1, on the reverse strand, counting down.
ACATGCGTCCAGAGAAGAAAAGAAATGTCTGTCTTTGCAAAGTAATTTGTCGAGTTGAAGATTATTGTTTTTCATCATGGTGACCCTGACTTGGCTGGCTGGGTGCATATACAGATTAAGATGAATGCAGTTATTCCTTGGCTGAGGTCTGCCTCTTTCAGGGCACATTCTTCCTAATGACATGATTGATAGGCAGTCCCAAATCCAGAGAGGAACTCATTAATCACAGCACTGACTGAATCCAATCATCTGCTTCACCTGCACAGTGACGGACAGGAAAGGATACAGTTTGGGCACTGACACTGATACACTCCTTTGTCAGAGGTCCTCAACTTTTTCAATGTCAGTCACTAAGAAGTTTGACAAGAAATTCAGGTTGTATCTATATGTGGCATCGAAAGATCAGCCTTAAGTGTGCTTTAATTTTAACGATCAATTTCTTTGAAGCTTTTCTGTAAAAAACACCATAATAAAAGAGTATAACTTACTTCCATTCAGCAAAGAACAAAATTATAGTTTATATTTTGAAACTGTTTCCTCTGTAGGACGTTCTGAAGCTGCATGTGGAAGCAATACCAGCTTTAATGTCCAGCAGCTGTGTATCATTGAAGTGAGCCTGCAGGTCAAACAGCAACTTTCAGCAGAACTAACTTTGTAATCATGGCACACTTTTAACAGTAAACTGCAACTTACAGTTGACTGTACCAAAGTGTTTTTGGGTTTTTTGGTTTTACTTCTAAAAAATTAAAATATTGGGTTTTTTTAATTCAGAATGCTTCTTTGGTAGATTTTAAATTAATCCACTAATGACTGTAGAAGGGATAATATATTCTTGTCTGTCCTTGCAAGTTCTTGACGCATCTGTGTCAAGATGTCAACATACATCTGTGTTGCAGCTCTAATATTTGAGGAAAAGAATTAGTTTTAGTACTTTTTTTTCTTAATACTTGATCAATGTACAATGCTAAGCAAGTACAGAGCTGGTAACTTATGTTTGCATACAGAGAGAGCAGTCTAACAATGGTCAGAGTTTTGAATGCATATTTTTCAAGTCATTTGGGCCCGTCTCCTTCAGATTTTTTTGTAGCAGTTTCACACAAATACTTTTAAGAAGAAAAACAAGGAACAGTACAAGGCAAAAAGTGCAACAAGTGGCAAATAGGTACCTTTGAAATGGTTACCACCATACCAGTGGGAAGAAAAAGGCTTCGATTTAAAACTTCTAACCTATACTTAGAGTAATGGCTACCTTTCTGACATGTTAATTAGACTTTAATATGTGCAGCGACAGGCAAAGAGAAATGTACAAAAGATAGAATGCAAATGCCATTTCTAGTAGCAAAGATACTTCTCTAGTGGAAAAGAAAATAAAAAAATATTTGCTCCTTGTATGTCCTTAGAGTAAAGAATGTTTTATGTTTTCATCTTTTAGATTAAAATTATTAAAATTTGCATAATAAAAATGTTTTTAGCATTTATTATGTATGCTTATAAAGGCTTCAGAGATGTACATACAGCAACATTTGTTTTGTGCAAGCCAAATCTTATAAGTTTTTGTAACATGTAGTTTTAGCTGACTTTGTGTTAATATTTTGATTTTAAGAAATTTAACTTAAGAATAGTTGTATCTTTTCTATATTCTAGTGCCTCAGTCACAGTAGAAAGTGCAACGTTAGAGGAAGGAGGTATTGCACTTGGATTCACTGAGCAGAAAATAAACATGATGGTCCTGGATATCTGCCACAAACCAGGTGGCAGCGAGTACCTGAGGCAAATTTATCACATCATCCAGCTCAATGAGGTAGGGAAACGGCCTTTTTACCGAGCAATTAGGTGTGTACTGGCCTGAGGCAGCGTCTGCTGGCAGCTAAGGGTTAGTCAAGGAGGTGATAATGCTTCTTAAAGTCAATATGAAATCCTATATTGTATTGTAATAGAATCCATTCAGTTTAGGCTTTTCTGCATTTGTACAGAAAAGATTACTTTATGGGAAACAATGTAGATTTTATTTATGTACTTAAACAGTAGTATGGTTCATAAAGTTCCTTCAGATTCATATTGTAGACCATAGACACATTTTAGGAGTTTGAACACAGTAAAAAAAACTAAAAAAAAAAAAAAATCAGCAAGACTATTGAAAAATTGACTGTTTCAGGAAGTAAAATTAAATGTGGTAAATCAATTCTCCTGATTTAAAAAACAAACAAACCAACCCTATGGCTATACTGAGGAAGTAAATGCATCCACATGAAAACCTTACCTACTCTAGATAACTGTTCAGTTACAGTGCTTTTGAAATTATAGTAAACAAATTCAGATTTGTTTGCTGCACATGGAATTTGGGCAATGTAAAAGAATTATCTCATTATTTCTAAGGCTTTACTAAATTGCCCCAAGTTACCAAAAGCATTCTGATTTTATACACTGAAATAAACACAGGTTTGCTTAAATTGTATGATAACACAGATCTACACAGCTTAATTAAGAAAGTTCTGTTTATTAGCTTTAATTGCTAAATTACTATTCCTTGAATGCATAAGCAGGTGCTGTTAAGATCATTGCAAGTGTACAGAAGTGTTTATAATAAAATGCAAAATAATGCAAATATAGGCATAGGCCAAGATTTTTCTTTTAAAAAAATTTGATAGCAAAAAAAAACCCAGTTAGGCAGCTATGTCTGTATGAAGGCAATAGAGAGCAGCTCAGTACTGGCACTGTGCTTCTGAAAAATCAGATCAACTGTTTAGTTCCTAAGTATAGGCTTAAAAGCAACCTTTATGCATCTGCATTTCGAACCTTTAGAAGCAATGTAAGCATGTATGTGGAGATGGCAACCTAATATTAATACAATACAGAATCTTTTCAAGTTTCATCTCAAACAATGAAATGGTTCAGGAAGTGAAGTGAAAATTATTACTGTAATACAATTCAAACAAAACCTTTTCACCTGGAGCACATTCAGGATTACTCTAAGTATAACAGAGTGAGGAAAAGATGATGAGCAAGACCTCCAAAAATAGCATATAATCCGGTAGTTAGGGCAGTCACCTAGGGGACAGGATATGCAGGCTCAAATCTTTATTCTGCCTGATTTAGACCAGGGAATTGAATCTGCATCTCCCACATCCGAAAAAACTCCCCAAACCACTAGACCGTTAGCTACCAGCATAGAACTTTGTCCTTTTCCCCTGTTGCAATTGTTTTGCCTTGTAGAAATTGCTGTAAAAATCCATTCTGTAACTTCTAGGGTCAAAAATAGAATCATACTCTAGCTGAAGGGGTAGAATGCCCATATTGGGTTCTGGAGACCCTGATCCAAGATTCAACTCCTGTGAGTATTTGGTTATTTATACAAAGTGGAGCAGCTCCAATAGGAGGTAAGAGGCTGAGAGAATTAGGTGGAAGAGGGACTTTAGCCTGACTTTCCACATCCCAGGTGTCTCTCCTTGAATTTCTGCAGCTAGTAAGCGCTTTGTTAAATATAGAACATTTCTCAGTGGAAAAAACTCTCTTGTTTTTAAAAAAAAGAAGAAAAAAAATCCTGACCGGCTTGACTCACAGAAGGACTTAACCGTGTTACTTCAAATTGCCTCTGAAACAATTACAAAACATTTTAATGCTTAGCATGATATTATGATAATGCACCTTTCAATATTATTTTTCATAACTTAGATTATGTTTAATGTGCCTGACTACCAAGAAATAGACTTGATTGTCTGTTCAAAGGTCCATCCTTTTGTTTGGAGACTCCTTGGACTACCAAGGAACTGTGTTCTTAAAATTAGTTTGGAGTTCTTTATGCTACGCTGCTTAATAATTGTGTGTGAATAGGAACAAAATTATGAGACAGAAAATTGTTGTTCTCAATAATTTTCCTTAGAAAAGCAGGGGAAAAGGGATATAGATTCTTGGAAGCCGTATTTGGAAATAGAACTATGATGTTATAAAGATCTATAATAGATATTGTAGAACTCAAAACAGCCTACAGTCCTTCACGTATTTATCAAAAAGAATAATAATTTTTAAAAGCGTTTTTGACTAATGGCTACCAACGAGAAACCAACTCTCCTGAGATGTGAGGCTCAATAATATTCTGTCTACTTGGTTTCATGCCCAGTCACTGATAGTGAGGATATAGCTCACATGTTTACAAACGTGATTTCATTTCTCTTTATTTTCACATTTCTGAAACATGACCCTTTCAGGGTCTACAATATGTACTATACTAAAGAGTTCATTTACCACTGTTGAATCAGTCTCTTTGTCAGAACATAAATCCACAGTATTCCAAAGACTGAAAAATGCCTGTACGGGGAGGTGAGCTGTATACCACTTGGAATGTTCAAATCGTAGCAAGCATGGACAGCAATTTCCAGTATCTCTACTGGAAAACCAACAGAATCTGCTTCTGCTGGCTCTGTGACACCCAGAGGGCTGGATTGCTTTAGAGCTGTCTACAGATTTTGTGAAAATGTGTGCATGGAAGGCAGTACATTTACGAAAAATTGTTAAATGTATAGAAATAGCTTTTAAATAACCCCCTTCACCACAACTTTAAAATCTTTGTTGTGGCATGAAGTCATGAACGACTGGGAAAAAAAACAGACATTTTTGTAGGCTGAGAAAAAATAGGTAAAAGGCTTAGGGTGTATTTTCAGCAGCTGGGTTATGCTTTTGTCTTAACGCAAAAAAGCTCCAACATTTTTTTTTTTTTAAATACACTTAGATGATTTCATGATTGTCTTAACCAGTCCGGACAACTGGCTGCAACCAGCAGAAAGAGACAGTCCTGCTCTTTCTCTTGCCCGTGTGCTTTCCCACTCCTAGGCCCCCCTTTGTACTAGTACACAAAATCATGTGGCTTGTTTGTCTGGCTGAAACCTTTCTTTTTTCTGGCTGATTTCACAACATATGCTAGTGCCAACACAAGGGAGAAACAGCTACAGTCTATGTGGATTGGGAGGGAAGTTGTGCCTTTCAGGCCAGACCACAGTTGGATCAGTTTAAACTGATGATGAAATTATTCTTTTAGAAAGACCCACTGAGGAGTACAAGGTGCTTTGGCAGGTAGTTTACAAGTTCCCTCACCTGCGTCTGAAAATTTTTATGATCTCAGTAGTACTGCAAAGTAAGAGGAGCATTTGCATCCACCCATCTTAACGAAGACTCACCTTGAGTACTTGCTCAATGTTATGGCAATCCTATCATTATGGGCTTCATTTTAATAACAATAAACTGTTCAATCACAGTAGTCCTTCCAGCAAATAGATCTGTAAGTGTTTCATTATCTAGCTCTTCATAAAATGGCTCTATTTAATCAAAACACTTTATTGGCATGCAATGATGATTTATTTACATAGTAGTTTAAGAAGTGAAAACAGAAAAGATTGTGGCCAAAATAATCATGTGTCTGTTACGGTATAGTTTCTAAAATTGCCATGTAAATCATAGATGACTTCTAGTCTTTGAATGCTTAAACAATTAAAAATAACTTTGAAGAGTGAGAGAATATTTATTTCCTGTGTTTGAACAACTGGTTTGAACACGTTCATCAAACAATTAATTTATGGTCATGTAGTAACTATTCAATGCTGTCCAAAAAATAACTTTAAATATTCGTGTATACTTTATCATGTAAAATAAATCATATAATAGCAGTCATACATTAGAACAGCTCATAGAAAACATTTGTTTTTCACTTCCACATACATATATATTAGATGAGAACTGATACATATAATTTGATGACAATTTCAAAACAATAGCTTAGATTATTCTGATTTGCTTCAGTTGGATGGATGTTCATGGAGGTTATTTATTGTTTGTTGTAAAATGGTGTTGCTCTTAAAGAGGTTTCTATTTTGTAAGTGATTACTTATTCCTTATAATATAAGGAACTTCTATCAAGCACACTGTAAACTTATGCTTGAAATTTAAGCAAATTTCACTTAGAAAGCTAGGTGGCACATACTGTTTTGTCGTTGTTTTTTCTTCTAAAAGGAATATTTGAAAGAGCAGCTGTCTTGTGAGAATTCTTCTGAAGACGGTGTTACCGCCAGTCAATGCCTGCCTTTGACACTGAAGGGCAGAGAAGAGCAGCCTGTCTTCAACCCTTTCCAGGTGTACAGACAATCTTGTGCAAAAGTGTTCAATCAGGTTTGTGAAAATCTGAAACCTTGGTTATAGTGTAATTTTTACTTGTCGATCTTATTATGATCATGATAATGACAGAGACTGAGATTATGAAAGCGGAATTAATTACATGCATTCACATTTGATGAAGTGCAAAGGAATATTATTACTCAGGAATCTAATGAGGGCACCCTCTACAATAGCATGATCTTCAAAAAGCCATTATGGTCCTTTTCTTTTATCAGAATTATTGCATGTAAGAACAATTTGCATTTACTTAGACTTTCTGTGTTAGTTCAGTATAGTGAAGGAAAGCCCATTAGTAGCAATGACATTTATTACATCTGTGTAATGGTACATAGGGCTAGTCTTAGTCCTCTGAAAAATCATGGCAAAACGCCAAGTGCACACTTAGAATCTTCCTGACGAGTCTTTCACAGAAATGTTGAACAGTAAAGTAAAGGATGCTTTGGAAATACAGAGGTTTAACAGAACAGTGAGAATAAGCAGGGAAAAAAACACAAAAAAAAAGAAAGCATCCATTTCTCTGTTTTTCATTAAGCCATGTTAATGATATGTAAAGGATTATAATCTACTTACAGAAATTAGTTTCCTAATAATGTAACAGTTCAAGAAAATAGATCTAGTTGCCTAAATCTCTGCCAGAGCGCCACATGACCAATTCATTACATAAAATGGTATGTAGTTTCTGATAGCACTTGGACACTTAAGAAATCTTATGCCATTGTTTCTCAGGTCTTCCTAATCCATCATCTACAGTTTTGCTTCTACCCCTCAATTTCAAATATTTAAAAAGAAAGGGTATGACAGTGGCATGAAATTCACTTTACAGACTTGTGGTAGAAAGACATCCGTTTTCAGTACAACTCTGCTTTTATATAGTGTAATCTCCTCTCCCAGTTTTGAGCATTTTGGACTATTTCACCACGTGTGTTGCTGTAAAAATATCTGTTTTGGTTTTTTGGTTTGTTCTTTCTTTTTTCTTACTTGTTTAATGAATGCTTAATCATTGTCATGTTGCAATAAAAGTGTTAATATCCTGAAAAAGGAGATTAATACCAATTTCACAAGGCTTCTCACTCCAGAGGAACATGCTTTAAAAGTATCTTTTTTTTTTTTTTCTTCCACTAGTCCCTTTATGTATATCTTAAATTGATAGAATTTAAGGGGCTACAGAATCACTTACTCCAATTTGAAATGCAGAAAATAGTTTACCATGCCTCAATCCTCAATTCATTAATAGTGTGGTAGAGTAAGACCTTCAAGTAGTGACAACTCAGGGCAGAATTCTTCTGCTACATAACAGCTTTGCAGTGCTCTATTAATCAACAGATGACAAGGGATAGTTCATATTAAATTGCTTTGGATTTTGTAAAATTTTGGCATAAAGTCTGTTACCTGAATATGGAGAAGTATCTTAAAATCAAAAGAAAAAAAAGAGTAGATCATGGACCTTAAAGTACCATGTGCCAACCCTGTTGTTGAGAATGACAGACTTATTTCCTGAGCTTAATAATATTATTAAATAATTTAGTTCCCTTTACCATAAAATTGCACATTTATTTAGTGGTGTGGGACTGTCTATTTACAAAATAGTGGTCAGTATAGCTTAGTGTCTGGTTTCCTGCGAAGACTATTACCAGTGCCTGTAGACGATGCCAGAACTCTGGCAAGGAACAATTATTCTTCTTAAAGGATATAATTCTTAAGTTCATTTCTTAGTGGTTGGCAACTGCCATGAAGCTTAGGACTTTAGAATCCATGATTAATTTCTTGATTTTCTTTAAATGTATTGTAACTAGATGTGTTTTTAATAGATCAACTAACATTTTATCCTTTTATAAATTCTAAGTCTCAACAAGCTACTGGTTTCACAATGTATTTTGTCAATGAGTTAATTATGTATTGTTTTTTAAAACTTTTCTCTCAGAAGGGCCAATTGGAATAGGCATGGTAATAATGCTTGTGAGTCCAGAGAGCTGGTGCAGCTCTAAACAGAGAATGTGTCACACGATGCTATATAACATATTATAATATATAATAATATATTACAATATACACACTGCATAGTGTAGACACGCTCATAGCTTCCTCAGTAGAGGATTTCTTAAAATAAATTATTTCAAAAGCTTTCTGAAAGATAATCTGTAGTACACATTCCATGTATTTTTTGTTGGTATATGTAAAAATTGCAGTACATTAGGGTGGTTGACTTTTCTCTTCTGAAGTTTTGCTAATTTGTCCCTATCTTGTCAAATTTAGCAAGATACTTAATCATAATTTCTACGAATTTCACTGCTCCT
>NW_008825323.1:3058345-3058908 GCF_000699105.1 Pygoscelis adeliae | reverse complement strand
ATTTTGAGATCAACTCTAGCATTTTTATTAATGATATGTAAATTTCTTACCTTTCAACCCTGTAGTTCAGAAGCTGATTCTATGAAGTGTGTCATTTCTGTTAACAATTCAGCCACTTCATTCTTACATTCCTGTAAAAATCTTGAATAATCACCATCTGGTCCTAGTAACTTGTTGCTATTGATTTTTATCAATTTGTCCTGACACCTCAATCTCTGCCAGTGCTGCTGCTCCTCTATTGTCTGATAAGATTAAGTCTAGGCTATGCAACTCCTCAACAGTATCAATGAAGCAAAATGCCTCAAAGAAATTATTTTCCTTTCCTGAAGTGACTTTTTTCAAATGGATCCTTTATTTTTTCACAGAACTGATCAGTCTGGTAGGCTGAATTTTTATGTGGTATACTTATTAGTTTTCCTATTTGTTTTTATGACTGTTGCTACTGGCTGTTTACCTTCTCCTTTTTATCCCTCTTGATTTTACAAGTACTTCCTCCATATTTATTTATCTATTTTTAATTCGGTGTATAGAACAGTTGCCTGTTTTCTTCCCTGTGTTATTCC
>NW_008825323.1:2939204-3058321 GCF_000699105.1 Pygoscelis adeliae | reverse complement strand
CTTTCCCTTATTTCTTGTTTATCAGATGTTCACTTTTACTTCTTCATTCACTTTCCACTTTCACACTATATTATTCTTTCTTTCGCTACCCTTGTCTCCCTTTCTTATTCTGTATTTCACCTTTATTTTTCTACATTAATTTTAAGTGCATGCCAAAGATGAGGGTCAGGGAGAAAATTAAATTAAAAGAAAGAAGGGAATAAAATAAAGATGGAAGGAAGGGGAGGGATTGCACTGATTCTGCTCTCCCAGAAGAACTAAGTGCTGTCTGTAAGGAGAAAAAGATGCACTGCAAGATATACTTTACTTTTCTTATTTAGGTTTATTTCCATTGTTTTGACTTGCTTCATCTTTTTTTTTTTTAAACTACTCAGTGCTATTTTAGTGTTACAACAATAATTTTTGAATTATTTCCTCCCAAGAATGTTGAATTGTAGTCATTACTTGACCATTACTGACAATGGAAATTAATATTATGCAACAGGAGTTACTGTTTTGTAAACATAAGAGTGTTGTGTGTGGTCTTTTGTTTGCCCACCATTATTGCAGATTGCTTTTATTTATTAAATAAGCAATATGGACTTATATTTGTTCATATTGTCTAGACTTACTGCTGTTTATAATAGCCATCTGGTGACTGGTGTGCCTTACAAAACAATAGACAAGTAAACGATCACTCTGATTACTGTACAGGTTACATCTTGAATTCCAGCTATACCAAGTTTTTCATGACAAACTTTTTGCTGACAGCAGAAAATGTAAATTGCTGTTACATAAAAAGTTGCCAATTATTTTGCTTCTCAAACAAAGAGTCAAGCTTTTAGACAAAGTGGTTGGGCAGAACGCCATTAACAGTTGGAAGAATAACGGTTCAAAAAATTGATTTATCTTTTTATAAATAATGGCTACATCCCCAAATGGATTTATAAATTAATTGCTGTGTTATTGGAATAAAAACCTTCTCTTGTGGACATGATTGATATCATCTGTCTAAGTCCTTGTTCTAGACCCCCCTCCTTCTTGGTTAGTATATCACAGCTGGAGCTTTAATTTACTGATCATATTAACACTGATTAATAACTAACAATAGCTTCTTGCCATGTATCAACAGTCAGCCATTACTGAATGGAACTGGGATTGGTCAAACTTGCTGCCAAGTTATTTGGGACTGAATCAGATGACCTTCAGGGTGCTGCTGGCACACAGGTAATGGGATTTTGGCAAATAATTGCACTTCCCTGTTTTGTTTTTTTTACTTTATAATAGCCAATACACAAAGATTTTACTGGTGAAATTTATAAAATAAATTATACATTTATTTTTAAATGTTCAATTTTAAAATGGAGATACTTACTGTCTAGTGTATTTGATCCATGCAAAGATGGTTTTCAGTTCCTATTTTGAGGAACCTAATAACGTTCTTTCTGTCTGAGACCTGCATATATGTTGATATTGCCCTTAAATAGTGCTTTAAAGAGAAATGAGTAACTTTTGCAAACCTATACTGATCAGGGAGATTTCAGCTGTATAGCACAGAACTTATTTTAATATTTTAACACTTTTTTATTTGTAAAATGTAACTGTTTAATTGATAAGCAGATACATTTAATACAGAATTGATACTTGTTACATTCACAAATAGCAATGTGTTAAATTCAGAAAATTGTAGGTGGAAAAAATGCGTATTTTTCTAAAATATTTGCCACTTATCCTTGTGAAAACTGGAAAACTTACGTGTTGCAAGCTAAGAAGTTTAACATTCCCTTCTTAACTCTGAATCCTCATGATGATATTTAATATGGTCATATCATTCATCTTTTAAACTGAACTGTTTCTCTATTTAGAAACTAGAGTGACAATTTCAATAGTGTGTGAATTTGCATGTCAAAAATGTTTTTATGTTTTTTATGTAATTTTCTCAATTTATCAGTAGCAGTTAGTCTTAAACATTTAATTCTGCCTTCATTTCATATATAAAATATTTGTACAGTCTATTTCTAGACTTCTTTCTTAATTTTGCTATGATTAATTCTTTTTCCACCCAAATTGTTATTTTCCAAAATTTTAATGCAATTGCACAAAAAATGATGCTGGCAAAAATGTGCCATTCAATTCTGCTCTTGATGTCCTCTGTTACCCACTAGCAGACAGAATACGGGACTTCATGGACTTTTTGGTCTGTACCAGTAGTGTCATTTTTATGTTAAACAGCAGAGACAATTCAGTACTAATTTCTTTTTCTTCGATAGTTCTCCTGCTGATTGCTAACACTTGTCCTTCATTAAAAATGAAGTAGTTTGCCCTTTTAAAAGAGATTCTAATAGAAAGTCTTAGACTCAAGCTGGTTCTTAAACTTCCCTTCATGTTGATGTCATCAATATGAGCCAAAGGGAGCAGAGAGGACTGCTGTGCTTTGCAGAGGGAACATTTTCTGTGGACATTTCATCTCCTCTGATATCTTGAAATACATTTCATTTTTTCTTTTGATCTCTTTATAGAGTTTAGAAAGAAGTCATGTATATGCCTTCTCTGTCCTTCTCTGTATTTCACGCCTTTGTCATATCATCTATTGTTGCATCTTTTTTTTTTTTATTTAATAAGGGCCTTAATTGTTGTCATCCTTCCTAATTTGAAAATGTCTCCATTCATTGCCCTTCTACATGATATGGAAATTCTCATCTAGAAGTGACATTATGCAAGCCATTAATGATTAGCTCATGGATTTATTATTTAAACCACTCTACTTTACAGACCAGCAGATCGTTTAAACCCACTGTGATCATTAAGTAGAATTGCTAATCCAATATCTGCCTTAGTGACCAGCATCTCCAACACAGCTTGTCGTTACGTGACTTAATTGTTAGCATCGCTAAAGTATGTCTGCTCACACTTTCCAACTGGCAAGGCCAATTCTAGCTGGTCTCATGGCTACTCAAGTAAGCTTTGCAATGACTCAGGTGAGCCCTATCTTCAGGTGATTCTTCATGCTCCTTTCTAAAATTGCATAAATCTCAGCCTTAATTGTGCTCAGGAGTTAAAGTCCAAGCTGAATGGGTGTGTGATTATTTTGACCTCCTGTTTATGGTGGATCCATTCTGTTTCTACTATTTGTCTCCTGAGATGAGTTAAACAAAACTAAGGGCACTACTTGAAAAGAGTCAGAACCATCAGTTTATAAAGTGGAGTGCCATAATACTTTAATTACTCCTTTCTTTAACACATGCTAAAGCTTTCCCTTATCAGTTACTTCTGTGCAGGCAAAAATATTTTTACCTGTTCACAGTGATATTGGGGTCTGTTTCCCTTTTTTATATTTAAAGAGAAATACTGTCCGTTGCATACAAAGTAAAATAAGTATGCTCTGCTCTCTCTTTGGTGGGGGAAAAAAGTAAAAATGCTTAGGGGACTCATTTACAAGGGAAATGCTCCCCTAACCTAGTTAATGACTGAGTTAGGTGGGAGGGGGTTATGGGAGCATTGTCCCAGAGCCAGCAAGTGGTAGGCAAATTAATTGGTTGGTGGTTAGGGGAAAGTAAAAGGCTTTTAGGACTGGTTAAAAAGGAAATGATTTGTTGTGTACTACTCATTGTTGGTTCCACATGAGCGTGTGAATCTGATCCACGCATTTCTATGATCCTCAAAGTAACAGTGTTTAGGAAATTTTTCAAATTAAAGATGTGGATGTTTAATGATATTATTTTATTTCAAGGTTATCAAATATAGAATGCTATCAGGAAAAGCCTATTAAAGTTGAGCAGTAAGCAGTAACATAAAAAACTTAATGTTTACCTCTATTTACAGTTCATACCTTTAGAAACTGTAAAGAAGTTTTCCTTATAGGAAGAAAAGTGATATATAGATGGATTCCTTTCCTTTCTAGTTTTACTTCTGATTCTTTTTTTTACATATAGTTTGAGCTGCAAGAATAAAAGTTAAAACATACTTTTCAATTACACTTAAAATAATATCTTTTAATAATAAGCCTGTCAACATTCAGCTAATTTATAGTACTTGATTTATCCAAGTCTTAATAAGCGTCCTGCTTGCTTACACAGATACATGCTGCTTTTTTGAATCTTGGCACTCATACATTCTTAGATATTTCGGTACCAAATGGGAGTTTCTTACTTTTGATACATATATTAAGACAAGAAGACCATGTGCTTTTAGTTACTGTTCAATTCACGTGTATCTCAACTTCTAATCACTGTCCTGCTCATAAAGGAAAAATTGTTATTGTCTGGCTAAATCAGCATGTTGAAACTGATTCTGCAGTTTATTGTATCAACTGTGATCTCTTCTTTTTAACTGTCTGGCCACTATCTCTGTGCATATTATCACATTTGAAAATACTTTAGTGACTGTGGTGAGTTGACCCTGGCCAGCAGCTAAGTGTCCATATAGCTGGTCGCTGACTCCCCCCACAATGGGATGAGGGAGAGAACTGGAAGAGCAAAGGTGAGAAAACTCATGGGTTCAAATAAAGACAGTTTAGTAAGTGAAGCAAAGCAGCGCACCTAAGCAAAGCAAAACAAGGAATTCATTCACTCCTTCCCATGGGCAGGCAGGTGTTCAGCCATCTCCAGGACAGCAGGGCTCCGTCACGCGTAACGGTGACTTGGGAAGACAAACGCCATCACTCTGAATGTCCCCCCCTTCCTTCTTCCCCCAGTTTTATATGCTGAGCATGACGTCATATGGTGTGGAATATCCCTTGGGTCATTTTGGGTCAGGTGTCTCAGCTGTGTCCCCTCCCAGCTTCTTGCGCACCCCCAGCCCACTTGCCTGGGGGGGCAGAGTGGGAAAAAGAAAAGGCTTTGGCACTGTGCAAGCAGTGCTCAGTAGCAGCCAAAAAGCTGGTGTGTTGTCAACACTGAGGCACAAACCCAAAGCACAATACCATATATTACCCTTCTTGTTTATGTACTCTCCTTTATACGGATATATAAGTTAAATACTTTCTGATCATTTATTTTCAGGGAAGTATCTCAGCAACTTGTACATAGTTACAAGATATTAATATTTGCTGGGTTTTGAGATGCGACCTTCCTTCTGCAGTTCTACAGGACTTTCAGATGCATTGAATACATTACTATAGAGAATAACTACATTCCTCTCATTATAATTATGAGAAACAACCGAGACGTTTTTGTAACACGTGAAGCCATTCTCCAACATTGCAGTAACTTACTGTTCTGAGAAGGAGTGGCCAGGATTCCCTCCTCTGCACTTCGGGAAGTTTTATGGAGCACTGGTGCCAGTGCAGGGCAGTAAGTAGTGATTTGGTTGGAGTGATATGGGGATGCACGTGCGAGCAGTGAGCAGGAGCACTCTGGGAGCTACAGGGACAGAGAACTCGTGACTGGCAAAGCCAACGACAGTCAGGTACAAGGTCTTAAGAACAGGAAGCACAACAACTTAATAACTGAGGGGGGAATACGTTGGTTTGCCATCAATGCATCAGATGAGAAACAGTACCAAGTTAGAAAAATTGTACAAGTTAAAACCAATATTTGTTCAAGTGGGTAAGAGCTGCCATGAAAAAGGTCTAGACTGGAAATCAGAAGATGATTTCCAACAGGTAAAACAGTGTAGCTCAAGAAGAGTTTTCCAGAAAGTGTTTGCACGGTGATATGAGCTTAAGTAGTTTTAAGTTGAAACAGGATAAACCAAGTGGTTTACTTCCAGTCATGTGTTCCTTTGATAAATATTCTCAACTGCGCAGCAGCTTCTCAAAGCAGAGTAGAAAACCTGGAATTGTTTATGTATTGGCTTTAAGGAAACTATAAAAACTTATTAAGTTTGGTTTTTACTAAAACTGGATAAAATATGTAGGCTTTCTAGTAACATTTGCTGCAAAATATACACAAACTCTCACATTCTTCGGACTCCAGAATCTTTCTTAACATAGTGCAGACTTCATTTTGTCTGACAAAATACTGGGCCATTTGCACATGAAACTACTTTTTAGGAAGGTAAAAACTATCTTTGGCAGCAGGGTGCTGCCCTAAGATTAAGAAGATCTCTTCATGCTGTGGAAGCTGATCTTGTACCTAGTGTCTCTCTTTTTTGAAATCCTTGTAACTATATTGGGTGAGGACTGTTTACTTGCCTTTTGCAAATAAGTTCATTAATATTGTTGTGACATTTGTTCCCCATACTGGAGTTAGGTTATAAAATTATATGTTTTGCCATTGATTAAGCTTAATAAAACTGAAAGTAAGTCTAAAATTCTTGTTTAGAATTTTGAACGATTGCAGGACAAAATCTGCATAGCTCTTGTATATTCTAGTGGATACACAGACACCATCTGTTGAGAATGGTAGCCATATGGTGAACTATTTATAGAAAATGTTTATATTCATTGTGTTGTTGATTATCTAGATATCCAGAAAATGCTCTTTTAAGATCCAGTTTATCAACACATGGAAAAATGTATTATGTAGTTTTGAAATTGAAAAGAATGTCAGCAAACTGCATGTGCTTTGTTGTCTGTGAAAGATTTTTTTAATGCAACTCTACAACAGCTGGGGTCTGAAAATGAGTGAAAATACCAAGGATATGAAAAGGTAGGAAGTTCTCTAACAATTTTCTTCATAGAAGAAACAAATGGTGGAAGAGCAGTTACTGGCATGATGCCAAGACAGAGACTCTATCTGCATGGCAGAGGATGCCAGTGTTACGTCTAGTATACTTTTGGATGTGTTAGTCAGTCCTTCTTCTAAAATGCAGATGCTCCTAGATCTTTTATATCCAAATTGCTGGATATTGGAAATCCATATTGTTGTTACGGCTACAAGTCAACTATTAATGATGTGTTGGTGAAGAACTGGGATGCCATTAATACTGCAGTAATCACCACCTGCTTGGTGAGATTGTAATGGATGCCCTTATAATGCATGTGAGAACAGGCTTTCTAAAATACATGGGAGGCTATGAAAGACAGTATCCCATTGTTCCTGTATCAAAAGAAACGGGTGAAAGGTATTAATCCATTATTGCATGTCTCTTGGTTGATCACAGAGTCAGGTTTAGACCCTAGTGCTGGACATAGCAAAAAAAAAAAGCCACTGGGATTTTGAGGAAAATCTGATTTTGACATTTCTGGATAAGCAAGGACCCTTTTCCATAAATAAGTTGGTCAATAACAAGGTATATGTCACATCTGTCAACATAAGGATTATCCTCCATCTGCTTATCCTTTTCTGATATAGCTAATGAAACTGTACTCTGACCTTGAAGGATCTGTCAGAAGTAGGCTTAGTTCCCTACCTGGCAGTTTTAGAGCATTGGTGGCAGAATGTAGATCGGTGAGCAAGGGGGAAGACGGTACCCTGTATTACGTACTGTTTGAATGCCACTCCAGCCACTATTATGTACAGTTGTAGCATGAATTTCACAAGTAAGTGAGGCTAAAGGTGAGGTTTCCCATGTGCAGTACACTTTAGACTTTTCTGATTGTTAGCATTCTCTCTCGCCTGTAGACATGTTGATGAATCCTATGAATAAAACAATATTCTCCAACAACATTCTCCAACAAAAGATGCTAAAAAGGAAGGGACTGCCATATCCCCTTATTTAATCTGAGCTCTTCTTCAATACTTGGAAGTCCTTTATGATGAGGCCTTTGCCTACATAGGATATGGAAGTACGTACTTAACAGGTCTCTTTCAAGTAACAACTATAAAATTGCTTACATAAGGTTTCATTCTAATTTGATGCTATTTCTATTGCTCAAACCCAGCCTCTAGAAAAATTAAAAAAAAAAATATTGGCAATACATGTTTTGCATTAAAAAGTGTGTTAAGCACAGCTTATTGGCTAGGCCATAGCATAGGCCTGTGAGCTAAACCCCATTCTTCTAATAATGTCTCACTGTATCTTGGTTTCCTCATTTGAAGTTAGGTAACATTTGTCCACATTTTTATGTCCTTTGATACGTTTTGATGGAAAAAATGCTGAGTAAATGCAATGTATTAGTGTTAATAATGCATATATGCATTTGGTGTTAGGATTCACATTTCATTGGTTTCTTTAAAAGTATGTATCTTTTCTTCATAACTAGATATTTTTGTATACTGCAACCACAAATCATTATTTGGAAGTGTGACACTTCGACATTTTATGTCACTACCTAATTAACCTGGTGATTGGCATCCCATGACCTGGCTGACTTTCCTTAAAAATAGATACTTCCTTTCATCTGCAAATAATCTGCCTTCCCTTCATCTCTGTCTTGCATCCTGTTGCTCACTAAGGATTCTTAAGTGGAGATAGTCATGTTTGTCATCTTATCTGTTCTTTTCTTCTTCCTCTTTCTGAGCCTTGCTGATCCAAGTTTTCATTCTTAGTAGATATATAGTGATCGTAAGTGTGTACAAAAGCTCTAAATGTATATTAATGCATGCAGAGTACTGACTACCCTAACTGTACACACTGGCTTAGCTACTCATCTCTCATCTGTAGGATTTCTTGCTACACCGACAAAGGAAGAGGCTACAAGACACAAGCCAACAAGCTAAAAGTCTGTTTTGCCCACCAACCCGTTGTTTCTTCCTTCTCCTTCTTTTAGATAAGGGATTTTCAGCAAAGTGCTAGTAATGCAGAGTAATTCAATTTCCATACAGGAATCTCAATTTCTTTGCAAGCTGTAATGAGTTGAGACATGCAAATCCCCTGTAAGATAGAGGGGGGAAGTATTAATATCAAAGTTAAACAGATGGAAAATCTGATCCTGCAGTCACCTTCAAGGTTTATTCTACATTGCAAAAATACTCTGTAGCAAAGTCAAGAGTAGAACCTAGCCCTTTTGACTAAATTTTCAGATACAAAAGCTACCATATAGTATTTGATCTGTGGGAACTGTTGATGTGCACAGTCCTAGGTGGCAACAAAGGAGAGGTGGCTCAGCTTTAGCTATACTTAATTGTTTAGCTAATTTGAATTATCTTGCAGTCTTCTTAGGAAGTGGTAGGCCCATTAGTTTTCCTCCAAAGGAGATGGGGAACAACTATATGCTTTCTCTTGACCTTGAAACATTTACTGTTGCTACCACAAACCAAATAGTAAGGACTGGTGGCTGCTACTGTGCAGATTACAGACCTTCGTAGCTGTAACCACTCTCTCTCAGAGCTACAGCTTTCCCACAGGTTCTTGGCTTTCTCACGTGGCTTTCCTGGATGAACTTCCTCTGTCCTGCCTGGCTCACCCTGATTCAACAGCTTATTGCTTAAGACAGGATGATAGGTCCCAAAGATCTTATTGCCTCTTCCCCAGGCCCAGTTGTCAAAGTCAGAATGCCCTTGGAAGTTTTGCAATCATGACACAGTTTTGAAGATAGAGCAGAGTTGGGCAGTTTCACATGTACTCTTAATACGTTCTCTATGTGAGTAGTCAGTTTAAAACTGCATAGGCACTGTGATTGGGGGTTTCTGATGCTGACTGATAATATGGCCCAGAAAAACTGTTTGTTGTTTTTTTTCTCCTCTAAACTTCTTTCTGGGAACTAACAACGAAATGTAGTCTTTGTGAAGAGTGGGAAACCATTATGCGTCCTGCATCATGTAGCAAATAGGGAATTCAGAATTGTCATTCTAATAGTTGACACTGGAAAATGTCATTGAAGAAAGCTTTTTTTATGTTAGTCTTTAGATTGACAGGTTATGACAAAACTGCATTCATGTTGCTTGAATACATCTTTTGTCTAGTTTTACATGCTTTTTGACTTGTCTAGAAAATGACATATTGAGGTTTTCATTAGCCTTAACCAGGTGTGATTTTCTTTATGGAAGATACCTTGGTAGGACTACAGTTGAAGGCGAATAAACCAGTGAAGCTTAGAAAGGCCACGGCCCTTCTTCAGATGGTAGCGATGAATTGAAAGACTCATTAATCAACAACCAAGTCACAGGTGTGATGGCTTTCCTGCAAACTGCCAACAGACTGTGAAAGTCACATCCAACACATGAAACTGTTAAACCAGAAACATCTATAAACATTCTTAAACTTTTGTCTTTCCATTTTAGTTGAAAAAGACAACCCTGGAATTTTTTCTTTTTTTTTTTTTAAACAAAAATGTTTGTTTGTTTTCCAAGGAATACTATTCAGTTTAGAAAACAAAACAAAAGCCTGATACTGTTTTCATCTTCTGTTCATTTAATACAATAACAACTTCATTTAAATGGGCACACAGTTTTGATTGCAATGATAAGTGTAAATAGTTTTAATATTACAAATCTTTGTACACATAAAATGTGCGCAAAAGCTTTAACAAAAAACTAATACAGGGATTTTCTGCATAGAAACGAATGGCCATTTCCTTCATGATTTTTCCAGTCCTTTCCTCTAGTACAAAAATTATCTGGAACAAAGATTTAGTTATGCTGTAGTGCTGCAATGTAGACAGAAAGTCATAAAATGTTTAAAGTTAAATGATTTAGAAGATTTTATTATTTAATCAACCTGTGCTGGATTTTTCACCTGCACTGATGGGAAAAACCCATAATAAGAAGCCAAAGAATGAAATCTCCACACAATTTTTCCACATCATTCTTCCTTAAACTCTGTGGATCCCCTGGAATGAAGGAGAGTCTAGTCAGAGGTCTTATACCTCCCCGTTAATTTTTTTCCCCCAGATTATCCTTAAATTGATATACTCCCTGTAGATAAAAATTAATTTTACTCTGTCAAAGAGCAATGAATATGAATTTGCTTGGATTTTTGTATTTGCTAATTCCTTGGTCTCCCTAATTCTCATCTTTTTCCAAATATGGATGCTCAAGATAATAAAAATTCTTCTTTAAAATCTGAAGCAGATGAGAGCAGTGTCCCACCTTCATCTGGGATGAGGAATTTCTTTATAGAAGTAGTCTGATCTTCTGTTTCCTTCTTTAGCACATCTGTCTTAGTTGTGAACTTCATATCTAGAAATTAATTTTAATTTGCAGTCCATATTCTCCACTTTTTTATGCCTCAATTGCTAGTTGCAAAGTTATTTTGGTCTTATTCAATTTAAATCAATGGAACGGTATATAAGTATAATGCCTGCTGGCTCAGCAACACTGTAATGCACACAAAAGGCAAGGAAGCAATGGTGCTGCATTTATTGATGAAGTAATAAGGTATTATAATAGTGGTATATCAAAAGTGATATCTGCTTTGCCTTTACAAGGGTCTGTAAGCAGATACTTGAATATAGCTGTCTTTAAGATATATCTGTAACAGATTTTATCTGATTACTCAGTGTAGTGCTACTGCTGTTTATTGGAGGGCTTGTTAAAGTACATACAGCTGTCATGTCATGTCACCCATTTTAGAAAGAACTGTTGTAATTTCATTTTAATGGCAGTGTATTTTAAAACACATTTGACTATTGGGATCAGGGAGAATTGTATTTTGTTTCAAGTTTGACCATAGATTATTGCCTATATTTTTTCCCATTAACTTTCTGTTGTTGCTTTAACTCAGTAATTAAACACCCCCGCAAAAAAACCACCCTCTAGAATAATACAGAAATGATCCCTTTAATTGTACTAATAAAGACTGTGACAGCTGAATTTAAATACAACCAAACTCTTCCCACTAAAGTGTTAATGAAATTAACAATAAAAAAGTATAATGATTTCTCTTGGGATAATTACATGGGTAATTTAACAGCACATTTGGATAAAAACTGAAAGCATTTATGTGATATATAGTTAAACCTCTGTAAATGGTATATAGAAAATCAAAGGCTTTCTTATTGTCTTTCAAGTACAAAAGAAATCTTTTAAAATGTTAACTAGTAGCTCCTCTTAAGAAGTAAATTTATCTTTCATTTCTCTCATATTTTCAACATGGCATTATTTATTGTTTCATATGGAGTGCTAGTCAGATCATGCTATAGAAATAGCATTTAATGTACTTACTAGTCTCAAAGTGAATGCATAGACAATTGGGTGTTCTCTTGCATAGCTCAGTGGAAAAATGATTGTTGCATAAAAAATTTTGATACAATGTTTTCAGAATTTTAGCAATAAAAAAGAACAGTATTTGAATAGCAAATCCATTAATTTGGAGAAGAAAGATGTGACAGTGACCTTACAGGCATTCTGTTTCAAAAGAAATAAGCCACAATTTCAAATGTGATTGCCCCATGTACAGAAATCAAGCTAATCTGGTACATGTTCCTTAATTCCTTTTTTTTTTTTTTTTTTTTGTGAAAAGAGATTCTTCTCTGGCATGTCTCTGCTGCACTGAAGCAGCTGCAATTCACAGAGGGCAAGGTAGTCCTCCAGTAGGCCAGGCACAGGTTATTTATTACTTTCATTAGGTCATAGTCAGCACCTTAAACTCATCCAGAGACCAAGGGGCTTTCATGATCATCACAGAACATCTGATAAGCATATACTCTGTTCATTAAATGAATTGATGCTTGCTTCAAGTGTCATTTCTCTAGTTGTTTTATGTTATAGCCACAAGCTGAACTGTGTTCACCAGCGCTCTCCTTCCACAACCCCCGAATGTGGTTTCAGAGAAACAAGAAGCAGCTCCCTATTCAGAATAAATCATACATATGACTCAGGCTAAAACCAGGCTCATTTTTTTAGATCCAGCCCCTACTCTACTCAATGTTAGTTGAAGCATCACCCTATATTAAGCAAAGACAGGTGAAAGACGCATGATCTTATGTGTTTCAAATATAAATAGCCAGTGCCTACAGCAAATATCTCTCTCTCCTCTTTCTAATAATCTCCTAAAAAATTCCATGTGTGCCTTGAAGATTAGCAATAACACAATGGCATTTTATGGGTTTCCAAATGTGAGACCTCTCTGTGAAAAGGGGTAATTACAATTACTATCAGACACTGAAAAATTAAAGGCGCTCTCAAAATTGGATGTATTAGACTTATGAAGAATAGTTCTAGTCATTTTTGCCAATATCTGCAAACAGCCTAGCAATGTCTCAAGGAGTGAGTGTAGGTGACAGATACAGCAGCAATTCCCTGGTCACTTGTTGTCTGTGTAATAAAGAGATCATTGATCTCTGTCTATCTAAACTTCAACCCAAAATTGTCATAGATCAAGGTGATCTACTACATTCAGATATCTTGAAGTTAGGCTCAAAGATCATTCTCCAACATCATGCCCAAAACAGAATGGTTTGATACTAACCGGTCTGAGTTAACCAGCTTCTGACCAAGAAAGATTCAGTGACAGTCAGCTGGCAAAAGGTACTGCTTTTCTCTATTACTTTTCCACCAGGAAAGGTAGTGGGCCTAGAACAAGGTTTGTGTGATGGGGCTTTCATAGCTTTCATAGTGTCTTCGTTATTGGTAAACATTTCTGGTAGAAAATTAACAGATTCTGGGCTCTTAAAACCATGCTTTAGTTTATTTTACAGCAACATAAAGGAGTTGCTGTAATGCTTTTAGAATTGTAAACGTTGTCAATTTGTTGTTTATTTTACTGATACTTAGATCAGTGAGGATTGAGTTTCCTTTGCAGACACTATGCTCCTTATACCATGGTCTTTTAATTCATCCATCAATTTATTTTAATTGTTTTTGCAAGTGGTCTTCCAGCCTTATTTAAAAAAAAAAAAAAAAAAAAAATTATTTCAAAAGAAATCAATCTTATTACGCTTTGTACCTCTAAGAATTATTTTGTTCTTACAATTCTCCAAAACTCATGTGTGTCCCCTCTGGCCTTGATAAATTGCTACGTTTTTAGGTTTTCAGTTTAAGGTCTTCTGACCTTCAGTCTTTTGATGGTACCTAATACATATCATCTGGTGAAATTAAAGAGTGTTATATTTTTTTGTCCTGCAGAATATAGAAATGCATTCTAGTACAATCTCCAATGCTTAGTTCTCAGCTGTTTTAATTTTTATTTCAGCCTCTTGTATTTAATTAGATTATACTAACAACTTTTCCTTTTATTTGCTGTGCAACGAATTCTTCCACAAAATAATCCCTGAAAGTGTGGAAATTGTATTTGCAAACTATTTACCACTATATTATTGGACCATTTTATGAGAAAATACCTAAAATAATTCTAACTAGCATTCTCATTGACTTTGTTGTCTTGGTCTGATCTTTTTGGATAATCAATATCCTTCTTGGTAAATCTGGCTTTGGTATGATAGCTCTAGAAACGTGTATTCTGGAGCTCTGTCCATATAGTTTTAACTAGAATGGTTTTCCATTTGTGAAATTTGTTAGGTTTATCACTGTATGTTCATCTTTTCAACATCGTCAGTCTATTCTATGTAGTTTATAGGTGAGTATTAGGTCTCCCAAAAATATGAACAGTTCCATTATGATTCTGTAGTATCTTTTATGTCAGGGGAGGGGGTGAGGTGGAGTGTCTCCCTTTTTCTTCTCTGAGTATGTATGGATGTTTATTGAATATGGAGAGATGGCTGCTTTGTTTTTCAATTCTATTTTTATATTACTCCTGAATTTTACATTGCCGACTCTACAGCTCCTACCAATCCTAAATGTATTTTTCTTCTTTTCGTGTTAACAGTCTCATTTACAGTGATTAGGAGGGAACTCTTTCTTTTCTTGATGGCCTTCTCAGGATATTTTCTACTGTGTTTTCCTAACTTTGTCAAATTTAGTTTTCTCATTTTAATCTATCTTTGCTGTCACATGCAGAATTTTCCTACATGGGAATTAATGAGTGATTAATCTTTTTATTCCATACTAAAACATAATCCTGAAACAGCTTATTCATGTCTCTGTGAATTCAACATGTTAGACTAGATTGCATGTTTGCGGTTCTGCAGCTTGAGAAGGAGACTACTTGGAATTAGCAGTGTTTCTTTGGCCATCTATTTATCTTGTGGTTGCATATCTGTGGTCTGCAAACAACCGTTTGCCTGCCCCACAGTACATGGTCTGTATTTTGTCCGTATAAGTACATTGAAAATATAGGCTATAGAAATTTTAATTAAAAGTTGAATGATAGCTTTTGTAGGGGCCTACTAGGTATTCTAAGGGTGCTGTACTCTTTTGTTCTGTAAAATAAGACAATAGTGAACTATAGCATTAGACTATCCATTAAATCTAGTCACTTCCAAGAGTGGTTTTGAGAGATGATTTTTTTCAACTTGATTCAGTTATGATTTAGAAATTGTTCTTGAATGTCAGTAGCATACGCTATGTATCTGTTCATATGAGGACAAACCTATGTCCGTACAAGATACTGTGTTACTATTTTTAAAACAGTAAAGTATCTAAGTGAATATGTACCATGAGGCACAAAATGGAATTTAAAGAAATGGTGCCCTATATCTCAAGGAATATATTTTGAAGTGCTTCGTTTTCAGCTGAAGAAAATATTCTGTTGACTTTTTTTTTTTTTAAGAAAAACATTTAGTAATATACATTTAATATTTTGGTTATTGTACCATCTATTGTTTTGGAATGGTAATTGTTAGAACAAGTGAAAAATAGAACTTAAACAACATACTAATTCCTCCTGCTGGGCTAAGAATTAGCAACGTCATGGTTTCACAAAGTTGATGTCAAATATTCTTGAGGTTAACGTAATAACGAAATTAGAATGAGTTTTTCCTACTGCACTGCATAGCTTAGGAAGAGGGATGAAAAAAGGAAGATAATTTTTCTGTTGCTTAAAATACTTTTCTCGTTGTTTATTGTAATGATAACTAATAAGACTGAAACAAGCTTTGGTATAACAATTAATTTTAAAAGAGCTGGGGTGTTACGGGGAGTGTGCACCCTGTGAACTGAGTGGTTTTTTTCTTTAATGACATTTTCTCAGCATCCCATAATAACATAAAAATAAAGCTTTTATATCTTCTGAAGCAGACTTGTCAAGTTCTCAGTGGCATCTTATAATTGTGAAAACTAAAGGTATGCTTTAACTCTCCTCTGTTAAGCATCTATATCGAGGTCTTTGCATGCTTATCTTTCACTATAGTTTTAAATGTGTGGGAGAATTTGATCAGTGTCCTTTTTATATTCAAAATGAGCCAGCTTCTGTCTCAAAAGTGTCTTATTGTCATGATGTCACTGCATCTCAAGATTTGTGACCTTTTGCTCCATATGGATTCATGGTAGACCTCGTTGTGCTTTTGCAGACTAGATTGCTTTTGTCCCCCCGCTAGGGGGTATCAAAGCCTTTTGGACTAAAGTTTCACATACTGGTAGGTTTGCAAATGAAAAAAATAAATGAAATAAAAATAATATTCTAAAAGTACCCAACAACAACTGAAAGCATCCAACAAAGAAACAAACCTAAAGTTTATGTATAATAAGGACCGCCAGATGTCGCAAAGGCATCGTTGATGAGGTGGTTTTTTATCCAAAATGTGGCACTTACATGAGGAATAGTAGTATTGTGTTTGAGAGTTGCAGAGGCCATAACAGGTCAGTGAAATGTCCTTCAAACATTTGATTTTTACATTTGAGAATAGGCCAAGATGAAAAGATAACCACATATCTGACATTGACGTTACTACCATTTAGACAACCGATGCAATTGCCTTAGTCAGTGGGATCAATCAGACCTTTATTACGTTGAAAACCACATAAAAGATTTAATTTTGTTTTTTTCTTAGAAAAATGAAGGTTCTGAACCTCATCAGATCACAAACTTCTAAATGTAAAATTATTATAATATGTATATGGTTTATTTTCTCCTTCTTTTAAAAGTTGAATACTATAAAAAAAACATTAAAAAGAATAACAAGTAGTCTTGAAAGAATTTGAGCTGAGTTGAACAGTATGCATAAATTGGCAGTTTAGCAAGTAGAAGTTGGAAACAAGTATTTGATGATTGATTTTTTTATTGAGACAGAATGAGAATGATAGTGGATAAAGTGATTTTCCTTATTGAGAGAAAATACAGTGTTTTTCAACATGTCGTCAGTATGAATGGAAGCCCTGTCAAAAAAACTGAGCAACACATAATGTCTTTTAAAAGGTAAATTAACAGAAATATATCACTTAGTTTATGGATCAAATTTTACACTTGTCAGTTTTATTCATAATGTCATAAAGTTTATATTGTAAAGATAGTGTTATTACCTTTGTTATGTCCTGGAAGAGCCTAATATTAACTGAGTTCATTGTAGAATTTAAAGTATATTCAGCTGAAGAAATGCCAGTGCAGAAAATTAAGTCCAAAATATGTATTCATGTGCAGATCTTAGTCAAATCCCTAGTAATTTTAAGTACTTGAAATACATTATTCAACAAGTAACCTGGTGTACGCTTGCGTATAATGGGCTCTGCCTGAGTATACAGAAGCTGTCAAGATAAAATACAGAACATGCATCATTCTAATTCAATTACAATTATTCTTAAAAAATAAAATAAATGTGTGTCTATGTGTGTGTTGTATGTGGCAATGTGCAATCTGTATTGCAAAGACTGGTTTTGAATTTGTTTTGTATGATTCTTGCTGATTTCTCTGTTGCTCGGGTGTATGTGTATACACCACATATACACACAACATAAATATATAAATTATGTTTATTCAAATGTTGAAGATGTTCAAAATGTTAATTGAATTTATACTGAATGCATATATATATACTTAACATACATTTCTGCTTCCACATGTTATACATAGAAAAATAAATTAGTGATATAGTTACGCATATACATATTTGCATAATTGTAATAACACAAGTTAAATAGGCCCTGGACTTTCCTCTAACTTCAAGTAAAATGCTTGTTGAGAATTGATGTGTGGAAGCAAGCATGTCTTTATCTCCAATTATGATTTCGATGACATTTGTCTTTTATAATTGTGGTGTCAATGGAGTTCTTAATTTAATAGGCAGTTCCTAACTTAATAGACATAGTTGCCTACTATTCCACAAATATAAAATTCTTTAACTCTACCGTTGAAGTCTTTGCGTGACAATTGAGGGGTTTTTTTGGTCATGAGTTTTTAAATGGAGATAGATTTATATATGTGTGTGTTTGTGTACTCTGCTTATGAGCTACATACATATGGAATACTTTGTGTTTTGTTCTAAGACTTTATGTATATTTAACCTTTAATTTAACTAGCAGGTTGTAAGATTTCCATAAAAAATAGATGAGCTTTGAACTCACTGAATGTTATTGGTGTAGCACAATCAATCATTTCTAAAGGTTAATGGTGTTAAAAACAATGAGAACATATGTCTTATTTTTAATAGTTATATTAGTAAAATTATTTAGCATAGGTAAGGAATTTGTATCCTGTTCTTTGTGTTAAATCAGGATTTACAGTTTTTGAATAGCAGATTATAAGTTTTATTATCAAAGTTGAAGGGGGAAAAAGACAAGTAAGTATTTATATAAACTTTTTTACTATGAATAAGATAATTGGTGATATGGTAGCTATGGCATCTTTCTAGAGCTAAGTTGATCTGGAATGTATTACAATTTTTTGAAATGTTTTTACTTTTCTCCATCCCATTCTGCTATCTTTCAATAAAATATGACTTACATAGGTGTTATCCTAATTACATCATACACGCAATTCCTCAATGAAATAAAAAGTCAATACTTGAATGACAGTGTGGCAGGGGGGGCACTGGATTTCAAATGGTAAAAACCTGCTGTGGTAACAAAGACTGAATCCATCCCTATGTTACATAGCTTCCTGATCATATCTTTAAACCTGACAGTAACAAAGAATATTTATTTGTTGCCAAGCTATTGTAGGATTTATTTCTGAACTCAAATCCCAATTATCAAGAAAATTGCATCCTCTTTATCTCACGGAAGGGTATACTGCATCATAGCATATTTGGTTATTTGGTACTATAATATTGTTACCTTGCTTGAAACACATGGTCCCTCTTGATATACAAGAAAAAAACTGAATCCATTTCAATAAATTAATAGGGATGAGAATCCCAATCCATCGTTCTTTTCAGAGGTTCACATACATTGTAATGAAATGCATTAGGAGTTTTCTTCACTTGAAATCCAAATGAGACCCATTTTGGCTCACACCCTTGACAGTCTCTTTTATAAGCACTGCTGTCTCCTGTTCATGTGTGGGCTTAGTAAAATGCTTCCTTTGTAAGATGCACAGAGACAATATAATGCCATGAAAGACGAAGGTGTCAAAACACAAAGTTAGAGGCAATCTAATCAATGCCTCCTGATTTATCCTTTGAAGGCTTTCTTCATTAAAACTCTTTAATTGTGAGGCTTATCTTGAGGTAGAGCTGTTACTTAATATTTTTCAGTGTCATTCTTTGGACAGTCATTTGTACCTTTTAAAAGTAATTTCAATATTCATTGTTTAGTAAATTGGATGCCTTGTTAGCAATAGTGGTGGTATGAATGACTTGCATTCAAGTGATTGAAGGTAATAGTGTATAAATGCTTGGTTCTCTCCCCCTGAAGTTTAATGTGTTTTATTTCTATGTATGTCATTATAAAATATATGGTTTTCATTATGGTCTTTTTATTTTTATGTATAGGAATGCAGGTTAGAATATTTTAAAACTATGAATAGAAAGTCTTCTAGCTGAATCTTTTTGAACTTTTTAAAATTTTCAGATTTAGTGCAAACATTATAAATTCCATGTCATTTCATTATAACGTGATCTCAGATTATATTATTCTAAATAAATTCTGAAAAGATATGAGATAAAAAAAGATGGCACATAGGTGTTTTCTTCGTAAGTGATCATAAAGTTGGTAGTGATTGCTAGAAAGCAACTTCTTGAAATCGGTTGAAAACAAAGTGTGTCTGAAAGCACATCATTTGGAAAATGCTTTTTAAAAGAAATACTTACTTTCCATCTGAAAACTGCCAACATAAAAATAAATGAAAGCCTACAATACAAGTCATCTTTTTTTGTAAGCCAGATGATGAATTTTGTTTTTAAAAAAGATGCATATATATATATAACTTCTGTGTGTGTGTGGTGAATTGTGCTGTAGCACCAAGTGTATATGCATGTAATGCATGTATGTGCTATGTAAGTAAATGCATTTTCATATTACAGTATTTGCTTGTAGTCCTATTAAAATTTTGAAAGATGTACTGGAAAACAAACATTGCATGTTTTTACAATCTCATAAAACCGACATCTATATAATGTCCGGAGTATCGGGAAAGCTAAAACTATCTGATATTTCCCTTGTAATAATTAACAATAACAATAATTTTGATGTAAAAAAAGCAAAAAGATAAAGACTATAGAATTGATTTGCAGAAATCCTTGAAAATGGGAAAAGAATTGAGGCAACTTTGACCTGATTTTTAAATGACTAGTGTGGTGAGTACAGCTGCTCTAGCTTAGTAATTATTTGTGATAGGTTGTTTTTGAGTCCCATATGTATAGGAGCTCCAGGCCCAACTACCTCATTTGCTGGCACACAAACAGATTCTTCCAGGTGCTGAAAATTAAATTTTAATATATTATTTAAATATTAAGAGAATTACAGTTTCAGTAATTTTACTGCTACAGCTGGAGTGCAAAGTGTGCCTATACACTATAGAGGTTGTTGCATAGTCTACCAGAATGAACATTCCCATTCGCTTTAAATACTTTCAAGGAAGTAAATGTTTGATGTAAAGATAAAAACATATATTTGTTATAGAGTGTATTTTAAAAATATTGTGTGGATCTTGACCTATTTATATACTGATTTTAAAATGTTACATTGCAATTTATATGGATTCACATTATAAAATGGATAAAAGTTTAAGAAATAGTAAGGAAAAACTTAGTTGCCCCTGTGCTGAGGGCTTGACTAAGGCAACAGTTCCAAAAAGCTGTTAAGCAGATGGTTAACCTAAAACATGTATTTAATTATGGTGATACCAAGTTAATATATTTTCTGGATTAAAGTTCAGTCAAGTAACTTCAGTGCATGTAATCACATGGAAAAAATGTGTTGCTGAATTGGGGATCTCAACCCTACTTCAGGGTTTAAGAGGAATATTTGGAGCTAACTGACTGGCTTACACCAATTTTTTACCCCAAGAAAATTAGGAAGGTTATCAGAAAAAGGTAAAGTTTTAGGTAAGTTGTAGGAAGGTATAATTGCACTGAACTGAAGATACCATACAATGAAATACATTTTTAATTCCAAGAATTTTCTGTGATGCCCATCCCTTCTGTTTCATAATTTCAGCATACTTTTAACTATTCTTGGAATGAACAGCAACATCCAAGTTCAAATGTGGGTTAATCAGACTTGGAATGCACGTCTGAGGTTTTTTTCCTGTTTTGAAACGTTATATCTGAATGTAAATGTGTCCTGAAAAAAACACTGCTATTCTACATAGATTAGCAGTTAACAGGCTGATCGTCTAAGGATGGTATCTCCTGCAGTTCTGTGGTCATCTAATAAATATTACAATCCAGAATCCTTTTAATATGACATAAAATAATTCATTAATTACTTTATTGATTTTCACTATGCATCAGTAGAAATCAGTGACTCACTGGAATAATTTCAGCCTTGCACAATACCCTTACCCAGTGAACTTTTATTTTCACTTTTTAAAACCTGTCCTGTTTAAAAGGGCCTTAAACAGGACTGTGTCAGCAATCTGCTCTCAGTGTTATTTAATTTCCTTCCTAACTGTGTGAATTCTGAGAGGTTGTTTAGGTGAAATTAATTCAGTTATGGATTTAAGTTCTCTACTGATTACTCTTTGTAAAGGGAAATTCTTTCCATTTGTTTTGATTATTGTACACTGAATATTGATTGGGATTCATTTTAATAGTGAATGGATCTTTTATTCCATTGTAACAAGATCATCACCCCAGCTCTTGTCCAAAGTCCATCTCACTAAATCCATTAATCTTTGGATTAGATGATTTTTCTGAAAATAGGATAGGCTGTGTAGTCTTACTACAAGGTCGTGCTTAAGGCAAAAGTTATAGCAACTTTTAAAACACATTCTAATCTTCACAAAATCATTTTGGCAAGAAGTAAATTGCATTGCTTTTATCTTAATTATGTAGTTGTATTTCACAATGAATAGTTCACAGTTCCTATTACAGTAATATCTTCTACTATTTTTAATAGTTACAGAATTTCTTCAGTTGGAAAGTTCAAGATGGAACTGATTTAAAACAAAACACCAATATAAAATTAGAGAAATTAAGTCCAGAAAACAGAATCATCACCACATGTCTTATAATCTTTTACTATCTGTAAATCTAAATTTCTCCATCTATCCAGTGCCTTACTTTTTTTTTTTTTCCAAAGCATCCGATCCCATGTTGTATACATGCTGGTTTCATTTTGACTTTTATTATGATTTAAATATTTTTATATCTGCTAAATTAAATATTTTTGGTTTATGAATAGCCTTAATTAAGCATCCACATATTTTGTGTAGGTTACACATTGATTTCATTGATACAGAATCAGTCCCTAATCTTCCATCCTATTTGAAATACCTTTCAAGTATAATGAACTATTGCTGTTAATAGTTAGCATAATGTATTTTTGAACAGTTCTTTTGACTGCCGTAAGGTATTTCTTCCCCTAGTGAGAGATTCATTTTCTTGTAAAGGAGGAATATGTGGTTCAGACTTACAAAATACATATATGGTCCTATATTCATGAAATAAATTGTGACTTCATGTTGCTTTTCAGATCCAGTCTCATGTGCTAATAATGTTACTGTTGGATTTGGTACCATGACAAGATAAATTTACCTGATTTCAAAATCAGATTGTTAAGGACTGTGGTGGTATGTTTGTAACGAGGCTTGAGGAGATATGGACCCCTTTGCATTACCTGATGGGATGCGTGCCCCAGTCCTGTGACACACAAGTTTGCACATCTCTCCGGTCAACATCAAGGCTGCCTCCAGCCTAGTGATGGCTCTGATCGTTGTCCAATCGGATGGCTATACACTGCGATTTGATGAACGCTACTAATGAAGATAAAACAAATTACATTTTCTCTTCCACGTTGTTAACTATTATTATGTTTACATTGACCAGAAATGAGTTGTCGTACTGGGTTCTCTCTGATAAGTGATGCTGGGAAAGATACCCGTGTCAGCTGTTGCCTCACACTGCTTGATGTTGTGCAAAATATTTTTTTGCTGAGATAAAGCAACTTCTATTTTAATAAAAAATACAGAATCTATAATTCAAAACTATCATCGGACTAGGTATTTCTATGTATAGAAGTAAAAAAAATAAAATTGACCATGATCGAAAGTATAATGCTAGAAATTTCGAAAACAAGCACCACTTTATTAAATTGAAACAAAGTGATTTATAATGTCATTTATGTCTCTTTTAAGGCAATAAAATAAAAAATAGCTACGTTAGGAATCTGTCTTAAGAACTGAAAATGCATTATCTGAAGCAAATCCAGAGCCTAATTTTGTAATCTCACCATTAAAAGACAACAAACCGGTAAAGCAGAATGCTAGGCTCTTAAATGGACTTTCACAATGGCCTGGGACTTTGTTTTCCCTTGATTTAATAGGAGACATTCCCAGACTGAAAGTGTGAGTCTAATGAACACAATGACAAAATTTCAGTAAGGCTATGATTTCCTCTCGGGTGACAAAGTATTATTGAAATTTTTTTTCTTTTCTTTTAACGTTTGAAGTATTGTAAAAATTTTCTTTGAAACTGTAGTACGCATTTAAAATGTACAAAATTCCTTACATGTAAAATAAGCAGAAGAGGGAAGAGTGACAATTCAGAAAATACAGGAAGTATTTTTTTTGCTTGCTTTCTCTTCACAGTAAGCAGTATCTTGAGAACATAAATCCATACATAAGACTGACAGAATTAATATAGCGGAAAAGGTTTTTTTTAAGTTTTTCTTCACCACATTGTGACTCATTCTGTGTGATTATGACCCTGAGACTTCTTAAAACTATCTTTCCTTTTCCACAACTGCAGATATACTGTAGATTTCAAGTGAAGTACTTAAAACATAACCTCATTTCTCAGGGAATTGTCAAATTTTAACTTTTAACTGAATTTTCCTGAATGTTGAGATATAAGGGATTGACCCCTCAAGATGGAACAAGTCTAATTGGAAGTAGCATAAAAGATGATAATATCAATGGGTTTCAATGTAGCATAATTATATGTTGAAGCAGAACCCTGAAACTCTATTACTGCACATTGACAGGCAGTATCTTAAAAGCCAAAGTCAGGAAGCTAATTTCCAGGGAAAATAATAGTAGACAGATTAATACAAAATATGTATTTTAATTACAAATCATCATATCCTAAACATCAGAAGCCCTTTTTTTTTCTTTTTTCTCTTTTTTTTTTCTTTTTTTTGTCTCAACTGTTAGGTATTTTTATTGTTTTCTTGTGTTTCAAATGAGATTTAGTAAGAGCTAAAATCCTGGCATTCTCAGATTGTAAGGGCCTACAAAACTTATGTTCAACATCTCTCCCTTTTTCATGCTCAGTAATTAAAAATGGCTATGGGCATTTTTCATCCTTTGAGATTTACCAACTGCTATAGCATTTGTAGAATGATTTCTTCACCTGCTTTTACACAGAATAACCAAATATCGGAGCAGCTTGAAGTACGTTAAAAAAAAAAAAAAGTTTACCTCTAGGCTTCTCATCTTCAGCACATAGGCGGCTATATCACTATTCCACCATTCAATTAATTTTGAAATCCTAAGAACAAAAGTCATTAATAAGTCTTTTGTCATGGATAAAAAAAGAGAGATTCCTTTTTAGTATTTGTATGTCATCATGCCAGGCCTAGAAAATTAGCCTAATTTATTATTTAAAACACTGGTGGGATTCCTAATTGCATTCATCATTAGATATGACACGTTTAGAACCGAGAACCATATCCAGTGAGAATTTTCCAGTTTGAATTTTGAAATAAAAATATTTTTCAAGAGATCCCTAGCTATCGCTTGTTACTATGGCAACAGCCCTATTTGTCTGAGAGCTCTGCCCGCTGCCAATGGGAGCGCGAGCAGCGTCAACTAAACATACGAATACATCAAAGACAAATTCATATGCTCAATCTGATCAGCTCAATTAATGTAAGAACAGAAGCTGAAGGGGGTTAAAAGAGGGCATCCATTCAGGATAGATGAAGCCTCTTTTAGCAGAATATATACGCCGGCCTTTTGGGGGAGGAATTTAGCACACTGTCAAAAACATTATCAGAAAAGGAAAGTACTAGGCCTCCTACACCTAACAGATATGAAGCTGTCAGACAAAGAATAGCACTATTCATTAAATGACACTTATTTTCTCCCACTTTACAAGAATACAGTGAACAAAACAAGCAGGGGAGCAGCTGAGAGAGACACTTTTTTCTTTTCCTGGTGATGACAGACATGCAGCAATTATGGTGATAACTAAGGAATACTAAACAAGAAGCCAGGCTCCATTCCGTTTATCACCTAAAATTTTATGTTACTAAATTTGCATGCGACTCTTGTTTTGTTTTATTATTTATGCCTAGGACAAATTAGATCCTTTTGTTTTTAACATGGTGCTTTCAGTTTGGTGAAGAATGACGCTAAACTATACGCATTCTCCCGTTTTTCTTGTTAAATGGCCATATCAAGTTGAAGTGCTTTTGAAGTGAGAGAGTTTCAAAGCACAACAAACTGCTGTTACCAAGTGGGGGGAAAAAAGAGCATTAGTGTAATGGCAGGGATTGTGTACTATTTCTGCCGTACATAACTTAGAAGGCAGTTAGTGAAAATCTCTGCTAATTCTCACCTTCACTTGCAGAACTTTGTTATGTATTTTTAGCTTTGTTATTTACGCGGTCCTGTAAAGTTTGTAGGTGTTACGTTAGTTTGTTTTACAGCAGATGGAAGTGAGCAGGAAGTCCCGCAAGGCTACTAGCTTTTAAGAATCTTATACTTAAGCCATGATGATCTGATTTAAGGCCTATTATCAATAGTCTGCTACTTTTATCTGCATGATCATGGCCTGATTGATACTGACTTCGTAGCCGTGTACTCCATAATACGCTGTCAGGCAATGCTGACAGCTGCAATGAAAGAACAATAAATGTGGGGCAGCAGTAATGTAAAGGTCCAGCCAGGCTGTATGAAAACTGATAGCTGCGATATTGGCTCCTATGTTACCACATATACCAGCCCCTTTGAGAATTTCTTGGTGAGTGAATTAAAATGGTCTCCTGATACACAGAGAGAGGGCGGGGGGAAGGTCTTCACTTAAAAATCCTGCGGATTGCTAAATCCCTGCGTTAAAGTTGATGGGTAGACATAAACTTACTTAAAAAAAATCAAGAAATGTTCCTTCTCTGAAAAATGGATGCAGAAAAATTGCTGTAGGTATTTATATACTGATACACATGAGTACATAATATGACTAAATTTAATGCGATAGTTTAAACTTGTTGATAGGACATCTTTTTCTAGTACTCCAGCTAAGTTTTTGAGCAGCCTTTTGATTTTCATTTATTTTCACATGTGTTAATTATAATGCAGCAAGAAATTTGCAGTTTACAATATAATTAAATTAAAGCTCCCTAATTTTATACCTCTTACTCTAAGACAAATCATACTGACTTGAACTGGGCCTTGATTTCAGCTAAGGTCTGTGACTTATGGAATTCAGTGCTTTTTTGTTTCATGTTGTGAACGTATGTAGATGTGTGTCCACTATTAAACTGAAGAAACTAGTAAAGTGAAAATAAAGCAACCAGTATCTAAGTTCATAATAGTATATTATGTTCCTGTGCCTTTGGTTTATAGCATTTTTGTGGTGTCAAACACTTCAAGAAACTGTAGGCCAAACAGTATCTAGCTTGTGAAGACACTAGAAAAGTGTGTTTTCTTGCATTCTCTACCCTCCTTACCAAATAAATAAATAACACTCAGGTGTCAAAAACAAAATATAAATGCAAGTATTTCCATTTTTTAAATTATTTTATTGTTTAAGAACATATAGAAACACTGAGGCCTCAATCAAGTTCAAATCCCAGTTTTGTGAAGGTTAAAAAACAGGTTCCTTGCCTCAGAGATGTGATGGTCCCTGTTATAAATAGGTATTATGATAAGAAATATGTAAGAACTACAGTCCTTTAGAGATATTTTTAGTTATTTTAATATCTTTTTGCTCTAGTTGGGCTCAGAAAAGCATTACTTTTAACAAAAATTAAAATTACGAGTTCATAATTTCATTGTGAAAATGCTAATAGATCTGTCCGTCTTTGAAAGAAAAAAAGCTTTGTTCATGTGCTGTCATTTAAATCTTTCCTAATCTTGATACAATATATTGAGTCAGCATTCCTTTTACTGAGATTGAAGGTCTTTCTACGTGTTCGTGTGCAATAAACTCAGAGGATTTCACAGAGCACTAACCAACCTGCACTAACTCCTTGCATGTCCACGTCTAGTTTGCTGTTTGCTCTAGCCACCTTGTGTTTATTATGCACTGCAGACAATGTGCATATTTGATGTTAGTTTGGGACAGTTTGTGCGCTATTACCGACGTCTTGAGTTTATGACACACTGCTTTCTAGTGTAGAGAAAGTCAAAGTTTGTGACTTTATGGAAATCTTCTTTATAAACATCATAAAGCATAGGGCTTACAATATAATGGTATATAGTACTACATACTCCTGGTGATGTGCAAAGCTACTTTATATGACAGTGTGCAAGAAGTACAAAGGAAGAATTAGAAAGTAGAGTATTTCTAAGGCTATGTACAAATACATAATCTGCTGAGCAATGAAACCATAAGGCCAACTCCCTCTATCCTTAATCATGAAATTGGGTTCTTTGTCTATAGGTTGATTAGTTGAATAAGGAAGGCAAATTAAATGATTTGACTTAAATGCTGCAATGGTGGTCTTTCTTGTACATTTGGATAATCAGTATGCAGCATTCAAGTTTCTAAAACAATAAGCTGCTTTTATATTACTGTCATTTGGAAAAGCATATGCTCCTACTAGCTCTTTCCTTTTCTGTAGGTATGGGTTAAAATGTCTAAACTTGATAATTTAAAAAAATTCTTTAAAAAGAAAAAAAAAAAAACAGTTCTAGCCTGATACCTTGCACAATATGCCAGGAATCAGCCTGAAGCAAATTTTAACATTCACATTATAACCCTCTGAAAGTAGGGATGTATAATGGGAACACTGACAGACCCTGAATGACACTTACGTTGACAGACAGTAGCACCACTAGGCACCCATAATTAGATCTTTTGTGTGCTTGCAGTTAGCTAAAAAATGCTCCCTAGTTTATTAGAAAAACTATTTCAAAATTAATCATCAAAAGGTAAGTTGTGTACTGATGATGGAAATAAAAAGGAATGTAAAAATAATGTTCCTAGTTTTGAATTCATTATGATGACGTCTGTTAGTTTTTCGTTTAAAGACACCCCATTGACTAAAGGTTTCATTCAAAGATATCCATCTGACACAACTCATCAATATAATGAATTTACCTTTTGGAACATGGGCTTTACTTTTTGCTGATGAGATGATACTCAGTTTGGGTTATTGTGGAGTTTAATAGACACTGTACCAAATAGCTTACTAAGATAGATGTGTGCATCTTTTGCATAAGTTCTTATGATAGTTTTGGCTTCTTTGAAATTCTGAATATTTTCAAATTTGCACAGGTTTGCAGTGAAATGCATGTGAGTAGAACTGTGAGCTGAGGTATTTTGTGCATAGTAGTTGTACTATTAATCTGTAATGCTCTTGTATTCTTAAAAATACAAAAGCTTCTGTAATTCATTTATTAATTTTAATTACTGTTATTCTAGAAGAAAAATTCAGACTGTGATCATCTGCATTTGGACAAGAGCAAGAAAAAAATTTTAATTTTTCTGTTTAGCCAATTATTTTTTAGAGTGTTTCCTATAATACAGAGAAGCTCAGAACGTTATCTGAAAATCACAGTTCAAAGCAGAAGGCAATGTTTTGAATTTCTGTGTTGTGCACGAGAAATAAAGTAAATATTTGATTTTGTAGAATGATCAAAATTAGTAGTAGGCCAAGAAAGTCGTTTGTTACATATAAGATATAATGACATAAACTTATTGCACACTGGAGGTCACCCTTGCTACTCCAAATTTTTTTATGTTATCTGAAAATCACAGTTCAAAGCAGAAGGCAATGTTTTGAATTTCTGTGTTGTGCACGAGAAATAAAGTAAATATTTGATTTTGTAGAATGATCAAAATTAGTAGTAGGCCAAGAAAGTCGTTTGTTACATATAAGATATAATGACATAAACTTATTGCACACTGGAGGTCACCCTTGCTACTCCAAATTTTTTTATTTTTTTTGAAAAAAAAAAAAAGCAGCCAGTGTATCTTTTAATATGCACACTGAGCTTTTTAAAATACTTCAAGCAATAAAGCAAATACATGTTTGGGATTGTGTTAACTCTTTAATTGGTTAAGCAGTATGCAGTATAGGTATAGACCTTTGGAAAAACTTTTCGGTGTGTCTGTTTAGATAAAGTCCCATGAGGATTCTATAGCCTGCGTTGAAACCTTTGCTGCTGGCAATTGCTTTTATCACTCTCCAGGAAAGCGAGTTTAAAGCTGGTTCTAGGACATCTAGCTAAATTGCCATTACTTTGGTAGATTACCATGAGACCCACCCATAGCTGTACAGAAGTATTAAATTACCATCAAAATAACTGTTATGTCCTTAGATAGGTACAATTAAATGTTTTATTCAGTTGATGAGCAAAGTGCAAGTTTTACTGTTGATTAGCATAAGAACAGAGCTGAAAGGTCTTGAGAAAGCCCGTCCACTGTAGCCATAGGAGTCTCAAAGGAGAAGTTTAAAATTAAATCCATGTCCTTATATTTTCAGTCTTTTCCATGTCAGAAATCCTTCTGATTGATAGATCAGAATGCAAATGCTATGTTCTCCAGGTTACAGCCTAGCAAGGTCTTAAAGTGAGAACCTGCGTTCTACAAGAGCTGAACAAAAAACATTAAAGCAAAATATTCTCTCTCTCAGTCATATCAGGTACGGTTTTATCACTCACAGAAAAATCTAAAATCATGGAAAGTCCAGCTCACTCATTTCTAACAAATCTAATGCAAATATTTGCTACTAAAACATTGTGTAGTACCTTCCATTAGAGGAGATACAACACTTAACGAATACTAATTGACAAAGCCCTGTAAAACTTTGTGAAATTCTTTGGATCTGTGCGGCAAGTGTTTTCACTTTAGCAAGTGAGACACACAAATTCAGACTAAGACAAACTCAGATTCCTCCACGATCTCACTGTGCAACCTGTTAGCTGAAAGTATATGGTACAACGTGGGAAAACCTGCCTGGCCTTACAACGTAGGAGCTGCTTTACTGAATCAGAACTCCTGTGCTTGGTACCAATATCTTGTTAACAGTGTCTCATTCCAGTGACTTCAGAGGAAGCTGTGATAGATTTTCTAATAAGCTAACTGTGATTTAACTATTGTGATGTTCAGGATTATGACCCAGGTTTTGAAGCTTACTGGCCTGTGCTTGTGACCAGAAGTAATTCACCTTCTTCAGGGAGCCATCTCTGGCTCTCCAAGTTCTGTGTTTTCATACTTGAAATTAATTTGTCAGGGAAAAATGTTTGTCATAATAAAAGATATGTTGGAAATGTATTGCTATTATATTGGAAAATATACTTTACTGGAAAATCTTGTGATTTTTAAGCAGAACCATCTAAGTTTTGGTTTCTTTGTTAGGAAGTAGGGACACAGTTGCCGTGCATTCCCCTAAATGTCAGCCTTGGTTGGACGTACTCAAAGAATTAGCTGCTTCTTTCCTACCCGAGCAATTTAGCAGCTCCCCCAATGCCTATAATGCAATAGCTGCTATGAGTGCTGCGTAGCACCATCCCTTTCCGGGGTTCTTAAGTCTCAGAGAGAGCAGATTATAGTCTCTAGTAACTTTTCCTGAGTCTCTAGGAGGGATAGCCAACAACAAAATGTTCCCTGCTCCCTTCTCACATCCAAACCCATAAAAGGTCTTTTCTCTTGCTTTTCAGAAAGAGCAGAAAACTAGAATTCTACCAGTACCACCAGTTAGTATTCTCTAGACTGCAATTCAAATTTGAAAAAATACTTGCCCACAAAGAACTTCTAGTGTAAATAAAGCATGTCTTATCAATTAATCTACAGTAAAGGAAGTCATTTGTCTTTCCTAGCACATGTTAGCTCAGGATCCTGTGGACTTTCCAGATGGAGATATTTCATCACTCAACACCTGTCATCTAGACTTTTCATGCTGCTCCACATGATGCTTCCACTTTGCAATAGAGTCTGTGGAAGGGATGTGTAGGAGCTGAATATCCCAGTGCTGTGCTCTTCCATAATGTTGGGTGAGTCCTAGATGGGGTCTTACTGGTCATCTTCACTGGGAAGGCCATATGGAAACAGGCCAAGGGTTCAAAATAGACCCAAAGTATTGATTTGCTCTTTATTTGAAACAGTTGAAGCCATTACTTTAAACCATTCTGTGACTCCACCACTTCCCTTAGTAGCAAATCTGAACCCTTCCTGAGAAGTCAGCTTCAAGTCCTATGTACATACCTGGAATCCTGGAGCCACCAGCATCCAGGAGGGAAAACCATTACTGCCAGACAGAATGACAAGGACAGAATCATCTGGAGTAACTCAGGAAGAACGTGTGACTAGCCCCCCTCAATACACTTAACCAGGAGCTAGAAGTAGAAGAAACCTGGAGCTGCAGCAGAAACCTCAAGTATACAATAAAATGACTTTATTTAAGACTTGTAATATCATAACCTGTAACTGTCAGCATACAAGCAGTATAAGGAAACTGTTGTCCTTTTTTTTTTGGTTTTCTGCTTACTCACCATAATTCATAGTTAATCTTCAGTAAAATATGAATTTCTTTTGGAGGATAAAATTGGTCCTGATTTGTAGCTGATGTGCTACTGTAAAATACTGTAAACATGGTTACGCTAACAAGGTAAAATTTTACCATGAATTTATTCTGTTGGGATGGAACAATAAAGTCACAATTCTGAAAGAGGCCTGTAAACGTTATGTAATATTATCATCATCAATTAGTAAAAGATGCCTTTCAAGTAGCTTCAACTGAACAGATAATGAAGAGGTGGAAGATGGGAGGAGAATTTGTCATTGACTGAGCAACGGGAATGCACTCCTTCCCACCAGTTTCCCAAACAAGGACTTTTTTTTTTTAATATTCTGGCAGCATGCCAACGTGAGCGAGTCAGGCTTTCCAGCTGCCAATTAAAGCAGTCCAGTCCATTTCCTTGCCAAAATGAAGTAGTGGCCCAGTAAAAGTATTCACAGTTCAAACTGTTTCTTTGGAAGAGTCCTAGACTATTGAGAACTATTTTTTTTTTAACTTGACTTGAACCAACAAACAAAAAAAAACATAAAAGAATGCATTCTGAAGGTGAGATTAGATAAGATCTGTAGAAATGTGATATCTCAATCTATGAATTTAAATAAACCAGTAGTAAAATTTTTCATCTGTAATTTCTTTAAAACTGCATATGCATTGAGATCACTGAGTCATACCTAAAACTGGAATGAAATATGTGAAAAGTAACACAGTTAAATAAACTGTATTCAAGACATACAGTCAATCTGTATTCTCACTCAGAAGAGACAACAGATATATGCAATTAGTAAAAATTAGACAAGTGGAAGAATCAGTAGTATATCCATAGTATTGGAAAATAAATTAGAGTTTAGTTGTAGATTTCTAGAAAAAATGGAAAGACAACATACAGAATCTTCATATTCCATGACAATATCATCTGTCATCTTAAGAAAGCTTCCGAGATACTTACCATGTCTTTATAAATAGGACTTACTGCATCACAGCAAGAAATAATTAGAATCTCATAGTTAGATCAATATTGGGTTTGGGTTTTTATGATAATGAAAACCTGAAGAGATGTGTTACGTGTTTCTTATGGTACTTGTCATTTTATGACGCATAGCTCATTAAAAAGCTGTGGATGACATCAAATCCATGTTTTTAGTTATTCTGAGTTCTCCCTTCATACTAAGGTGAAAAATCCTTAGCCAATATTTGAATTATTTCCAGTCTTTATAATCACAATTTAAATGATATCTTCCTCAGTGATTAATTCTCATAATTAGAAGTAAAAATGTTGATGTAAGTAGACAATGCCTCCCTTACAACAGAATGGAGCTAGGCAATGAATTTAAGATGAGAGAAAGTCTAGTAATAAATT
The DNA here is from genome assembly GCF_000699105.1 of Pygoscelis adeliae. Taxonomy (NCBI): domain Eukaryota; kingdom Metazoa; phylum Chordata; class Aves; order Sphenisciformes; family Spheniscidae; genus Pygoscelis; species Pygoscelis adeliae. The sequence goes on along the minus strand of NW_008825323.1, from coordinate 3,025,162 downwards.
GCAGATGTTGAAATAAGCTAAATTTTTGCTGAATGAAGAAGCTCATAAGGAAGAGGTAACAAAAATGCTTAATAATGATGGAAGTGGATTTAATTATTACCCAGTCTGTGTGGCGACCTACATGGTTATTTTTGCAAAAGAGTCTATTGTTATTATGGACACATAAAAATACAAAGAAATTAAGTATGAATAAAAATCCATTGTCATTGTCATTCATGCCAGCTAATTACATCAAATTTATCAAAAATACTGAAGATGTTTTACTGGTAGTTTTATTCAATATGTGAATAAACCAGTTGTACAGGTAACATTTAGGTTAATCTGGCTCTAAATTTCACAGTACATGCCTTGTCAGTACTTGAGGATTTCCTTAATTTTTCACAATATTTTACTCCTTATCCAGAACATCATGACTGCAAAACCAAAATATGTAAAGAAAATGTTAAGGCAATATGTTTTAGGATACAAAGTTATATAATTTAGGTCTTCATAGAAACAGTTTCTTCTTTCTCTGAGTGACTCCAGTGTAGGGCAAAGCTAATATTTTAGTGTCCATTTCTGTTCTAGATATGCTATTTCTAAATATCCTCATTATCTGATGCTTCTCTTTGGAAATTTGCCTCATTTCTGCCAAGGTTTTTCTAAGTTTCAGTTTTGAAATCTTTATTTCCTAATAATTGTGGGCTTTTGTCTGGAAGTAAATGAGAGTCAAGTTACATATGTATGTATATGCTGAAGTCATGGCTTTGAAACCCAAAGCAGAACATTTTAGTACTGTATCAGTCTATGAAGCTAGTAAGTGTGTTTCTCCCCTCATTGTTTTACAAATGGAAATGGGTGTTCAGTGGAATACCTAAATATTTATAACATTCTTGGGGTTTTTTGTTTAAAAACATACTAGACTCTGTAAATTTATGGAGCAAGATATATGTAGCAATAAATATAGATAGTGTTCATTACATATAGCAGTATATGTAAGCATATATATTAACTATAACAATATGGTATTGCAGAAATGAACTTTATAGTTGGAGTGATGGGGTTTCTGATGATCTGTACCTCCTGTGGGAAGGCATTTTGCAGTCTCAGACTAACTGCAAGAAAGCTTTTTTCCCTTTTGTGAGAGTTTCTTTAGGTCAGAGGACTACTGTCTAGCTTTAGTCAGTCTTTTAGGTAAGCTGCTGACATCTTTTTAATATTTCAACAGACTTTGAACATCACTTAAACTCTAGGGGAAGACACTGTGGCAAGTGGAGATGTTCAGAGTTAAGAATATACCAACTAAGAACCCTAATGCTAAGAATGCACATCTTGTTAAGGAAAAATGCACTATACTAGGCAGTTTTTAGAATTAAAATGTTGTGTCCAATTATTGCATATAGCCCAGCCAAGAAGTACACGTAATGAGGCTAGGACATCAGTCATTCAGCCATTTTTGGATAACCCTGGTCTGACCTCATGGCTGACCCTGCTTTGAGCAGGAGGTTGGACTAAAGACCTCCTAAAGTCCCTTCCAACCTGAATTTTCCTATGATCTTATGATCGTCCACCAGGATTGGAAGAAGTTTCCTAGCAACAAGAAATTGAAGGCATTAGTAATGGATGAAACTTAGTGTCAGGGAAAAATCCAAGAGTACTTCTAATCTATGGATTGACTTGGCCAATATTATATATGTCTCCCTTAAATCAAAGGAAACTGTACATTCATTGTGAATCCTTTGAAATGCTTTTTGTCTGCTCATCTGTCATGCTCTTCATTCCCCTTCATGCAGCTCACTCTCTATTTCTGATCTGATTTCATCCGTTCACTGGCTGGTAGGTGATATTGATATAGCTGTAGGTGGTGATGGATAGGTAGCACTGTAGCATCGTCAATATACTGCTGGTCCTTCCTTTGGTGATATTTCTTCCAGATCATTCAATGGGTGCATGCAGAAATGAAAAGAAACAGAAAGTTGTGGGACTTGGTGTGTTGTCTGGTAATAGAGGGAGGCACGTTGAGGGATGACTAACTCCATTTTAGTAAGTTAACTGGGGATTCATGCGACTCTCTTTAAGAGGGATAGCCATTATTTATAGTCAATAGTATTATGAATGACGGCAATAGCATTAATGCTGTGGAGACATCCCAAGATTGAAATGAATGTCAACCTCTATCCACTGGTAGAGAAAATTACACGGCAGTGCCACTTCCAGCTCCATAGCCTGTCCAATTTGTACTGCGCCTCTAACATTATTCATTAGATACACTTCTTTTGGCTTTTCAGTAAGCTTTCCAGGAGTTTATTTGAGAAAGGGAAAGTTAATGGTAAGCAACAGTTAACGTGAATTAGTATAGTCTCAGTGCATTTTGGCCAAACTTTCATTCTGGCATTCCTTCATTTTTGAAAGAGAAAGGGAAGCTTTTTTCCTGAAGTAATACATTCACTATTCCAGTCAGTACTGACAACTGACATTTATTACTCAGATGCAAAGCAGAAAGACACTAGTGAGATTGACAAATATTGGACTGAAACCCTTTTGTTGCAAAATACTACCTGAGGAGTGAATGTAATGAACTGTGAAAATGTTAGATCATAGAAAAACAATCTTTTGAGAAGTCGTCCTCAATACTCTTACTATTCTACTTAGAACAGAATAATAGTTTCACATAATGGTGGGTGGTTGGCTCTGGTGCAAGCTGAAACTTCTCATGATTGATAAAAAAAACATTATGAATAACTCCTTGATATAGACCTTGCCAGATGCAATGGAGGCTGATAAAAAATAATCTTATGATTATTTATACTATAATGAAGCTTCAACATAGCCTTTGAGAAAATTACTGCATCCTCACTTTTATGTTCTGCTGTTTGTGCACAAATTTGCCACATTTTCTCTTAAATTCAGAATATCAGTAAATAAAAAATACCTGCTTATGAAATGCTGCAAAATACATACAAAGCAGTTTATAGAGTGATGGCTGAGGCCAGTGTACAAGAGTTAACTTATTCATTAGGTTCTTGCTCCTCAGTTTATGGGCTTAGTGCTGTTTTTCTCTAGCAAGCAAAAGAATGTATTGGGATCAGGGATTTCTGGTCAAACCAGAATCACTAATTGATTTTCTTGTCATGGAGGAGGGTAATCTTTGGCCACTATTTTAGTATGAGAATAATCTGTTTAAAAGAATAGCTGGATTGTAATGTCCTGAATCTTGATCTCTACAATCAGCATTTGATCTAGAGTTCAGCTGTCTGCTTGCTTTGAGTCAGAAGTTAGTTTATGAAGTCGTAAGATGTCAAGCAAGGAAATAAGAATGCAGATGAATAATCTTCTTGAGAAGTACTGATTGTTTCAAAACCAGACAGCTCCTTAGCACTGGTATTCTGAGTGATACAGAACTCTCATGGCTAAAGGTATATGTGATTTGAGCGATGACTTAGTATTAAGGCTTTTAATATAAAGGATGCATGCTTTAATATAAAGAACAAAGTGTGGAAGTATTTGAACTGTATAGATGATGTTGGAAATGCTTCTACTTCCCACTCCCTACCCCCCCCCCCCCCCCCCCCCCCTCACCCAACACCTTAATAGAAATATTTTAGGCAAAAATATCTGATGTCTCAACCTGGTCTTGCTGCAGGAATTTTACCTCAGTTACCTCAGTGTGAGATCAGAGTTCTTTCCCAGGTTTGTAAGGCCCTCCTAACCATGCAAAGGTATGCAGTAAGTTCTTGAATAACCAGCCCATTTTCTGTTCTTGCTTTTCCTATATGATCGTTCTGCTGTTCGTAACTATTGAAGAATATTCGTGGATTCAAAAACACAAGAAGGATTCACCACAGTATTCAAAGAAAGCTTTTGTTACAACTTTTCTTAGTCCCAGTATTCTCTATTATAGTTAATATAAAACTATAAATTTCTATTAAAACAGTGGAATATAATCAGTGCACTATACATACAGGAGGAAACTTTTTTTTCACTTTAATTGAAGAAAATTTGAAGTTTTTATTAGTGAAGTAGTAAAACAGCACATTTTTGTTAGAACTACTTAGGGAAAAATTAGAGTAATAGTATCAACTTGCAAATAATTTTATGACAAAAATTTAAAACAGGCCCAATATTTTGGATTGCCAAATGGTCAGCCCAAACTTTTCATAAAGCCCCAGATTATGTTTTGGAATTGAAAACATTCCTAATGTAGGCTTCATCCTTATTCAGGTTTCTGTTATGACTTGTGATGTTGCCTGATCACTACAGATTTAAGTATGTCAGGTCCAGAAATAATATTCTTTTTCTACCCACAGTGCTACCAGTCAATCTTCTTGTTTTAAGAATCATCTCCATCTTGCTGTCAGTAACCAGTAAAGAAATGAATAGTGTCCTAATGCCTTACGGAGTAGGTTTCAGATCATTTAATTGTTCTTCAAGTTTTATATTGTTAGACTATACCCATCAAGTCAGAAATGTCAGAGGAATAGGTGTCTGCAAACTGTTATTATTAACCTGCCTGCACAGTGCAGAAATATTTTGGGATGGATGAGACTGTCTTGAATCATGATAAAATGTTCAAACAGCCTCTACAGAAATCAGCAACTTTAAATAACTGTAATTTAATGAGAGAGGAAACTTGCCATGAAGCTGAATTCCATAAAAACATACCATTTGTGTATCTTACAAAATAAAATATGTAGTATACTGTGGACAAAAGACCCATATACATGCCAGCAGGTTTTTTTGAGTGGGGTAATCAATGGCTTAAATTTTCCTGTCTTGACCCTCCCACAAACTCTTCTACACAGTTACAGATTCATTGATTTCAAATATTCATCTATAGTGCAAAATGTTGGAAGTTAAGCAGCAATATCTTTGGGATTGAGGAGAACAAGTCAGAAGAAAATTTAATTATGTGGACTGTCTCAGCTCCACTTTTCCTTGCTAATAGGAGCGGTCTGTGATCTGTGCTGCAAATGGGACACTGGTAGCACGTTTTCCCTTCCATTATGTATCTGGTGAACAGTTCTTTGGTTTTATATTGTGTATTTAATAGCAATATTAATAACACTATTAGTATATTTAACAAAATCTAGATTATTAACATCTCAAGTGCATGATCTTATATGTGCCCCTGAAGTTCTGGTGTGTTTAGATCTCAGGTTCAGATTCATTTCTAGTGCAAGCTCTTGTGAGAAGGAGTTGTGAGCTGTCTTGTTTATTCCTGGTCTGATCCTTTTTCCCCCCAATGTTCCTACAACTGTAATGGTGCAGGGTTCAGACATTTTTAAGCAGTCAGAATATGTTTTCTCTTAGCCTGTCTTAATGGATGTTTACTTTTGTTTCTTACCCCAGAGCATATTGTCTTCTTCCTTCAGCCTCTGTAGAACTGTTGGTTGAATATCATGCCCCTTTTACTTCACGAAAGATATGAAAACGTGTTACTTCTCATCAGGAAGCAATGACTACATTATACATACAAAGATGGATATGTAGCAAATATTCATAGAAGACAGCTGCAAGCTGAAAGATGTTACTCCCAGATCAAAAGTTTCTTGATTACATCACCGTAACCAAAAGATCAAAGATAATGTGATTTAATTTGATCACTGAGTCATCCAAATAAGCATGGAGCTCTATTGGCAGTTTTTCTGAGGTAGCAGATTGCAGTTGGTATTTAATCAGGAGAAGTATTTTAAAATAATGCCCATAATAACATTTTAAAGTATTAAAATAATCTCTATAGTTTCCTAGGGTTTGATAGAGTTTAACCATTGGCATAATGATGTTTTACTGAGGCTGTTCCTAAGATATTTGCAAGCACCTCGCTGAAGGGTGTAGGTGTGGTGAGTCACCCATTCAGCACACAGCTCCTGTTCATTCATTCCTACTTTGTAGCCTCCCTGATTTTGCATAACCTATGCAGTGTTCTGTTGTCAATCAATCAACCTCGTTTTTGTACAGTAAACTCTCTGGCTCTCTTTTGACTTGAATGAATGGTGCCATTCATTCACATCATACTTTTCTGCAGATACCGTTCTAAAGTGAAGATCAAGCGGTTGGCTTTTAATGTGCAAGGGTTGTAAGAATTGTAAGGCATTGGAGTCAAAGAATTTGGTATGCGTGTGTTGTGGTTTAGCCTGGCAGGCAGCTAAACACCACACAGCCATTTGCTCGCTCCCCACCAGTGGGATGGCGGAGAGAATCAGAAAAAAAGGTAAAACTCGTGAGTTGAGATAAAGACAATTTAGTAGGACGGAAAAGGAAGGGAAAATAATAATAATGATAAAAGAATATACAAAAAAAGTGAGGCACGATGCAATTGCTCATCACCCACTGACTGATGCCCAGCCAGTTCCCAAGCAGCAGCCATGCCCCGCCAGCCAACTCCCCCCAGGTTTTTTTCTTCAGCCTGACGTCATATGGTATGGAATGTCCCTTTGGCCAGTTTGCATCAGCTGTCCTGGCTGTGCCCCCTCCCAGCTTCTTGTGCACCTCCAGCCTCCTCGCTGGCAGGGCAGTGTGGGAAGCTGAAAAGTCCTTGACTTAGTGTAAGCACTGCTCAGCAACAACTGAAACATCAGTGTGTTATCAACATTATTCTCATCCTCAATCCAAAACACAGCACTGTACCAGCTACTAGGAAGGAAACTAACTCTACCCCAGCCAAAACCAGGACAGCATGCAAACTAAATAAGAGGTGGAGGAGAAGGGAGCAGATTAGTTAATTTCACCTCTGCTACTACAGGCCCATCAGCTAGAAGCAATGACTTTTTCACTGGGGAGTACACAATGGAGAAGGCAGAGCAAGTGTAATCATATTAATCTGCCACTTTGTCATGCCATGCTCCTCTATAAGGGACAGCAATCTTGATTTTTTTTGTCTTTCAGGTATTCAGAAGTTATTAAAACATTGCCCTACACATTTACATGTTTTATTTTTTGCTTTCTTCTCGAAGAAACCAAGATTTAAGTTTTTACCTCTGGTAATTTTTTAAGTTCTTGCATACTGTCATCCTTGCTACAGCTGTTATCACACCTAGCCATGCTTCAGCATAGCTCAGGTTCAGTCACAATCTGGAAGTCCTTTAGGGGGATGCAGAACGACATCTTCAGGCAAAGGTACTAAAAGTGGGAGAAGAGAGAAGCTTCTAGGAAGGGATTGTGGGAACAGAGGAGCTGATCATGACCCGTTAGAGAAGAGTTCCTGCATACTGCTACTTGTGGCCTGGAAAGGGAAGGGGAGTTGAGTATTAGAAAGGATAAGAGTGTAAAATGGGGTGATTCCCCCTTCCTACCAAACACAGAAGAGCACTGACTGTTGATCCCACAGGGCCCATTGTTTGAAGTTGAATATTCTCCATAAAATTTACCTGATTTACAAGCAAAAAATCTTCGCATCATCTGCTATGGCAATACAAGATATTATCTCCTAGCTGATGGGAAGATCTTTGGGATTTGTGAATGCCTTTTCTGATGCCTTCTCAATGATCAGCATAATCTTCTAGCTTATCCCTTTAGTGAAAGTTATCATTACTGAAACTCATTGCTTATTGAAACATCAGATAAGGTATAATTTAGTGTACCTCTCTGACTGGCTGTAACTTTTAATCCTTGTGATTCTTTAAAACTAGCTAAAGCGGATCGCTGATTGTAGTTCGGTACTGTGACTAAGCAAGATTTGAAATGTTGGGAATGTATCTTTCTTAATTTCAATATGTTTATTATGCTGTTAATTGGAGGGTCTACCCAAACTTTATTGATACCTACTAATCTAAGAATCAGTTTCTTCCATTTCCTTAGATCTCTAATTGTATAACATGGGTTTTAAAAATTAACAGCATTATATGGTTCTCTTCTGTTCAGAGTTTCTAAGGAAAACTCTAAATACAGATATAGATAGATCGGTAGATAGATACAAGTTGCATAACTAATTAAACATAACTAATAAAAATATTCATAATTCTAATTATATTATGTATCAACAGCTTGTGTTAGCGGTTAAGTATAAGGCTCTCCAGTAAGTCCACCTCTTTTAGCTTCTGTTTCTCCCAACATCATCTCCCAGCACAGCTGGATGGCGAAAAGAGGGTGAAAGAATCTCTGGTGCACTAGTGAAAGTTTAGATACCATGAGCAACATCTGTGCAATGGCCTTAATGTGGTCATGTTTTATGGCACTTCACTATGGCAATGCAAATACACGAGGCAGCTAACACCTAACATAAAGTGAGGACTGGAAACTCATTTTTGTGGGTGATCAGTGAAAATAATAAATTTTTTAAAATTACATAGAGAGGTAAATTTCTGGGTGTAATTATATTACCATATGCTGGTTTACCTATCTCTGCGAATATTTACACTTGAAAGTTCAGATCTGTAATTTATTACTCTGCAGCTAACTCATAGTTTACATACTAAGGGCTATAAGGTAGAATTTTTCTGGGTAACTAGGTTACACTGACAGTTTTTTCAGTGATCTTGAACTTCAGTCTTTTTATTAAATGAAAAATCAGTAACAATTCTCAACATTAAAATACACTTTCTTACTAAGTGGAAATGAAATTATAGGATTTTTTTCACCTATATGTCATTATAAAATTTAATTTTTCATAACACTTCTTGTTTTAAAATAATATTTTGATCACATACATACACATATATACATTATATATACTCTTTGTAATTTGCTATGTAATGTCTAAACTGTAAACTTTGATACACTGTTAAGCTGTTGTCAACAAAACAATGGATTTAATATTCTTTGTTTAAAAATATTCATATCTGTTGTTGAATAAGTCAGTCCATTCAATCTTATAAATATCATATTTAATAAAGAACAATCCACAGCAAGGAGAAAAAATGTCTTCATCCATAAGCAACCAGATGAGAAATGGATTTTTATTCAGTCAAATCCTTTTAGTCAATGAAACAGCACTTTCATGCATACTGCACTCAAGTGATAATTAATATAGTCTAATTCCGGACATGATGCCTGAATTGATGTACTGTCATCAATACCCCATGTTAAAATCAAACCTTGACAGGGACTTAACACCCTGGAACAGGTCATCATATGATAATACTCTTTTTTCCTTTCAGTATTTGTCTTCAACCAAGCAAAGTATTACAAGATGGGGGGAAAAAAAGGCAAATAATTACAAATGAAGAGTGACACAGGCTGTGAATAGAACATATGTTAGGCTAGGCAGAGGCATCAGTGAATTATATCATTTCATGATGAAGCGGCAGTGGGGCTGAACGGACCTATTTTAAACCTTGATGTATTTTATCTCTACTGTATTTGGACTGTCATCTTTGGAGAAAGACTTTGTGTAATTGAGAGTCAGCTCCAATCTGCATGACTTGAGCATGAAGTGTAAGCCAGATGAACAGTGTTACGGAAGAAAGGGAAGCATCTAATAAGGTATAAATGAGTAATAACCTTTATACCTCAGACATTTAAATGTGTTTTATGAAATACGATGCTTAATGGTATTAATTTCACGGTACTATTTATAATATAAACAAGGTTTGAAAATACTTAATAATTTACTTAATTTTACTTTGTTATTTTAATAAAAGTTACATATTTACAGTTGAGACATCCTTTGTCACATTGAACATACATTATAACAGAACCAGTTTTTCCTTACATAATTTGTATGATTCTAGTGTATTTTTGTTCTTAAATTCAAGGTTCATCTTCAAAGGCTAAGATTATAGTTTTATAGTTATTATGAGGGGAATTTGTTTTGATGATGTCTTTATCTGTAATGCCACAAACAATTCTATCTCTAAAAGAGTCCTCAGGGAGCCTGTATTTGGGTATATTTTGCTTTTAGTGTAGTAAAAATATATAATTTTGAGAAAGGTAAGTTTTTTACTTTTCAGTTATTGCTCAGCAAGAAGTTGGCATATTGATAGTGTATGATATATAATTGACCCTCAATAGTCATTATTTAGGAAGAATTTGTGGTAGTTCTAATAAGACCTTAATAAGTCTTCCAGCAGGTCTTGCTTTCTGATGTAAAAGAGCATGTGAATGCCATGTAGCATGTCCAGCCACAACTCAAGGAGCATATTACAGACTTACTCATTTGAATTTAAATGTATCCAACCTTTTGTTTGGACCTGGTTTTGTTAGAAAGATTCTTCAGACAATTCATCTCTAGAGACAGAATAATTTTTTTATTGTTACAGCTATGGATAAGGACAAGTGATAGCTTCTGTAATGCAAGCTGCTTGTTCTGCATAAAACATTTTCTTCTTAGGTCACTGTAGTTACATAGAAGTGTAATGAGCGTTTTACAATCTCTTGTCCTTCCTCTGCATAGTTAGCCAACAGTTTCAAGCTTAGAATAAATGTTATTAACACTTTTACTCTCATGTTAAAAAACAGCTGTTCAGAAGAAACAGAAAAAAATAGGCATAATAATCCAGTATATGAACCTTTGTACTGGAGAGGACTCTTCTCTGTTAGCCAGATTCACGATGACCAATACCTGCATGTATGGCATCCTCATAACCCAACAAATTCCGCGTGGGGACGGGACAGGTCTGCCTGCATAGCCTTGATAGCAGGATTGGGGTCACAGAGGTTTTGGAAGAAGTTCTTTTTCCTCAGAACCTGTGCATAAAAAAATGGGTTATTGCATAAATCATTTTACATTGCCTTCTTCATAGAAAAAAGCTTTCCTACAATTGGACCAGAGGTCTTAGTATGGCAGCTTTTTTGTATAGAGCATAGCTCTAACATGTTAAAGGAAATATTTTACCTAAAAAGTCTGTGATATCAGACCAAAATGCTAGTGTACCAGACTATCTTTTCTTTATTCCTTGCTTTTGCATTGTTTCATTAAGTTCACCTCATTCTTCCCCTTACAGTTTGAGCTCTGTACAACTAATTTCTCATAGCAGTCTGCAGATAACGCATCCATTGATGTTGTTACACTATGTCAGGTATGAATAAGTAATTCCTTGTGAATAAAACAATATGGGAGAAGAACAGTTAACATCTTCACACTCACTTATAGGGATAAACTGCCTAGTGATCTACCATGAGTACAAATCAGTAACTGGTCCAGCACATGTAGGAGATCCAGGCTATAAATTAAGCAGATGTAATGATAATAAGGTTGCTTAAAAACAGAGCAGAAGGCTCAAAGTGAACAGCAGAAGTGAAAGCTGAGAAGCATTGATAGAAGTCATAGAGGGAACATAGAAGTTAAAGCCTTTTTTTGGCATCAGTTCACTCTGCCCCGTGTACTACTGCTGTTTCAATTTCCTTCGTACTGATGATCATGTTGACTCTTTTACTGTGCAGCTTTACACTCTCATTTTGCCACTATTTTAAGACGTTGTATATGACTCTCAAATAGCTTTCTGCTGACTTCAAACAATATATGTATGCATACAAGCATATACACACACACATATTTAAAGGACAGCTGTCAAAAACTTATCTGTTATCCAAAGACTAAACGTGTTGCTTTTGAACTGCATCTCTTTATATAATTCCACTGTGAAAATTCAGTTGAATCTGATATTATTCTTGCAAAGATGAGCGGAGTCAGCAATACATAGAGTTTGGGCAAATGAAGACTGTAATTCTGCTTTAATATAGCAATAAAGTTTTGTGTCTACAGAGCTGAGAAACTTTTCAAAACTACTGTTTACCAGTAGACAAGGAAGAAAATAACATCAATAAAGCTATTAAAGTAGTAAGAAAACCTGTTCACAAATAAACTCAAGGTAATGTAGCATCGATATAATTTGATCACATTTGTGGAAGATTTAGTTATGGATTCGAAACTTCTGAATGAAATGTCGAGTCCAAATGTCTGCTGGTAAAACCTGCTACATCTTTGCCGTTACATCAGTGATTTCTGGGTGAGATTTCCCTCAGTGTGTTCTGCTTTTCTCATGACCCATGTGATGTGAAACATACTGTCTCCACCCAGGTTCCCTCCCACCCCATCTACTGTCTTATCTGGGAGATTTCATATGCATGGTTTTGGTCTTCTGGGTGGAGATGCCCCTGTGTGGCCACTCTGGCCATCATGTTCTCAAAGGGATTATAGTTTTGCAGTCAGAGTGCACAGTCTTTCTTAGGAAATTGGCTTTATGGAATTAGAAGTATTTTGGGGCACTGTGACCTGCTAAGGCTTAAAATCCATAACAGAACTTCACAAATTTCACAGCTCCAAAACAGAGTTGACTGAGTTGTTGGACAGACTGTGAGGCTTTTGCTAGTCAAACTGGAGCTGTCATCTTCCTGAAAACTATTACGCAGTTCAGAGTGATTTGGACAAGGGTTTATGTGGGTTCAGTTCCTATGAAGAGAAGAAAACAGACAGTAAAATATAACTTTATCCCTTCTGCTTTTTTTGACCTTTTAGAAGTCTTATAGAAATAGGGCTATATCCTGAGTTCAGAGTTGGTGACTTGTGGAGTCAATGAGAGTTATATATTTTTGACCTATTACGAATAGCTTAGTTCAGTTTTCACATACAGTATCGTAATAGTTTAATTTTTTTTTTAAACGTACTTTTAGTGTAAAAATCTGTTTGAGAAATTGCATAATGGCAGCTACATGGTGAGTTTGAAGCTGAAAATTAGGTGTTCATTTTATCTGTCTGCACATCAGTTTGTGATATTCCTTGTGATTTTCAGCCTGAAGAGTGGCAGAAGTTTGACAGTCAGTGGCAGGCAGATTAGTAGTAGTGCTATTGTCTGTCTAGAAATACACACAGCTCGTTGATTTAGAACATGACTTATAGAGTAAAATCAAAACCACTCCTCTCTACCTTAAATTTTGGAGGAAAAAAAAAATTAAACAATAAAAATCCAGAAAAGTGACATTTTAACCAGAGAAAAGCGTACAAATGAGCTGTGCTTGTAAATTTTGTTTAGATTAATTTCAGGGCTTGAAATTTATGCCTGTTTTTTTACATACTCTGTAAACACTCGTATCCTTCCTACTATACTTTAGATGCTACAATTGTACTGTTAATATTGTTACTAATAGTGTTAAAATTGGACAAGAGGCAAATTAAAGCTTTTTAGTATGTACTTTTTAGATTATAGATGTGGTGGCTTTTAACCAGTCCACAACTGTTAGTATTAGTAATTGAGAAATATATTTGATTTACTTTTGGTTTTACAGATCAATTGGGTTTTACATGAAAAAAACTTAGAGAAGTTAGGTATTTTATAAGAACTTGCTTTTAATATTTACCTTGCAACATTATAAAAATTGGTAGCCGCGAAGTTGTGAAAAGATCTTTACATTTTCATTATTTATAATTTTTAAAACTTGAATTCGATAGTATATATCACAGTCTTTCTGAAGTTTTTTAAGGGATACAAGAGTTTTGAAATCATTATTGAATTCTAGGAGCTAGAAGCAAAATTGTCCACCCTATCAATAAAAATGACCATGTAGTACATAGATAAATGATAGCGAGCAGTAGCTCTCCCAGAAATGTTTGTTACTAAGTTTGATAATAAAACGTGTTGCATTCAAAATAACCTTAGAGAATTTTTTTCTGTTGAAAAAGTAAAATCAGAACATAAAGCATCAGGGAAAAATACTTACAGAGGAAAAAAAAGCATCCAGATCCACGATCTCTATCTTTGTCTTCTGTCATTAAAAAAAAAGCAAGTTGACAAAAGACCAAGAATAGGACTACCTTAATTCAAGAGTTTTTATTGTTCAGTTTTAAGTGAGCTCCATTGTCCACACATATCAGTCAATGAATAAACAAAAAGAACAATTAAGCATTAGTATTTGTTCACAAATTAAATCTTCTCTGATTAGTTATGAACTAGGAAGTAGAACTATACTGTAAGAACAGAAAACTCTTTTGGGGATTGACCTTGATAGCACAGTATATCATGATGAAAATGATCAACTTCTACCACACTTCTTTCCAGAAACATTTTTATTTCACCTCTTTTTTTTTTTCACTGAGAAATTATGTTTGTTGCAGCTATCACAGAGAAATATCTTGCTTTTGTTTATATTTTATTTTTCCTATACCCCTCTTTGTCCCATACCCCATGCCCCTTTTGCACTAATGGAATATAAGAGACTATTTTGTATTTGTTTTGTTTATAACAGGATTTCCCTTCCAGATTCCAGTACTGTAGAGCAGCTGGAAGTGTTTAGTGGCCGTCTGTACCAGTACTCCCATCTTTTTAGCATTAAAATTAATTTTCCTCATCTTGGCATATAAAGAACCCAAGTGTGCCCCTTACCTCATTACCTGAAATTTTACAGTGACACCAACAGCAGGGGATGTGGTGGAGCAGCTTTTTGGATATCAAAAGTAGAAGCTCTGGGAGTATTCGCTTGAATAGACACTGCAGTTTTTGTAGCCTTTAACAGGTTCTTCCTTTGTGACTGCTGATGGCTGGAGCAACGTGGGTGGATGTCATCCAGGTTTTTCTGTCACTCTGAGAGCTTGCCATTTTCATACCTAGGTAAGAGAACACCTAGGCACACGTCTGAAGTGTATACTTGGTACGTAGTACTAATCAGCAATCTTTTTGACTGTCATAGAGGAGGTTGAATAACTGAACATGTTTGTTTATGTATAGTGCAGTGTAGTGACACAAGGTAAAAATGAAAGTATTTTGTTGACTATATCTGAGCTGCTGTTCCAGTAATGCACTTATTTTGTGCATGAATATTGATTTTCAGTTTGGGAAACATACTGAGCACCATAAACTCAGTATTCCTGAGCATTATTTTTTTTATAGAAGGCAGTGTTTAGATATGGCTAGCTATAATTAGATATATAAATATGGAGGGTTGGATCCCAGTTGGATGCAAGCGTGCAGTGACACTAAGGTGCTCAAGCTGGGGGAGTTCTAGACATTCAGGGAAATTAGTGGGCACCTAGCCTTCCTTGGGAAGAAAGTGGGAGATAGGTGGTTAAGGCATTTCAGGTTACTGTAGCTGACCCTTTTTCATATTTTTTGTGGTATTGGGCAAGACTATACTTATTTTATCTTTTCACCAGTCAATGTATGTATTTCACTTTAGATTGCTGTTTCAAAGCCACAAATTCACGAGTTGCTTCATTTGCATCACTGTATTTTCGTATTATTTTATGGTGTTAGCTGTTTTTGGGTAAATATCTGTATTTTTATTACACTTTTTTCCTTTTGTTTTCAATAAGCTTTCCTAATTCTGAGTTATGAACAGGACCTCTAGAAAATTTCATATCTTTTAAATTTACAGATTAAATTTTCCTTGAATTCCTAACAATGGAATGATTTTTTGAGAGCACTAATAAAAAGCTTCCAGAGTGACTAAGTCAATTTTGAAATAGAACTTTGAAAAGAGATGGTTGCAGATATTATTAGCAGCAAGAAGTCAAAAGATTAAAAGAAAGCCCTGAAAAGAGAAAGAAGGGAAAACAATACTCTAAAAAATTAAAAAAGGATGTAGAAAAAATTTAATACTAAGGATAAAATTGACTGGAGTATGACAGAAAAGCCACAGTAGAAAGAAAGTTATGGAATAAACAGTCACATAACAAAGTGTATATCTTCACTTGCCAAAATCAGTGTCAGTGAGATCCTTTCTTGGACTCCTCTGCCATGCTCTACCTAAAAGCTGGTACTTTTCTCAGGGTCAGACGTGGGCCCTGTGATAGTTACATGAAATCATGTAATTTCCTTCTAAAAAAACCCAGCATGATTAGTTCAATAATCAAAGCACTATTGTCTATCATATTGTCAGTGGAGATGAGGGGGTAGATTTACAGACGGTAGAATTACACTGATACAGATCTGAAAGTTAAACTTACAGGATCTGGGGTCAAATTTTAACATCGTTGACATGAGTAGCTGTTTTGCCATTGACTTCAGTGGTGTTGGGATGCATGTCACTTGAATACCACAGGGGAAACTGTGAACTGGTAATTATGTCTTCATATAACCTTAAGGATAAAATACTTTATGTATTTTAGCTGACTGATTATATTTTATATTAAATACTTTATAGAGATTTATAGTTTTAAGAATATATTGTTTATGTTTAAGTATATATTAATAATTTATTTCTAAGATATTTCTTTACAACGTTTGGAGACATTACCCTTGCATGTAGTCATAAAAATACAATCTTTTATTGTTAATATATACATAAAATATTGTGAAGCTGTTGTTTGAAAATGTTAGGCCATTCTAAGCTATTTTGTTAGGTGGAGATCCTAAATTCTTTGTTGAAAAGTTGAATGATATCAATAGATAAAGCTGCCTCTAAAGCAGGTTCATATTTTAGGGAAATGTTTTCTTTAAACATGAGAGCAGTCTTTGAGAAAGCAATGTTAAAGGAAAGAAAAAATGAATTAAGGAACTTTAGAGAGTAGTTTAGTTAATTATATAATTGTAATCATCATAATTTAGTATAATCATATTTAGATTTGTTTAGTGCAGTGATTAAAATTTAAATATATCTCTTGAATGTATTTGGCATAAAATAAGTTCAAAATTTATGGGGGGAAAAGGAATAGAAATAATTGGATTCTTTTGATAGGTCCAGGAAACTGTCTGTATATTCTTTTTTTATTTTTATTATTATAGGTTAGCACTTTAATCAAAGTCATTTAATCTATGCACCTGAATAAAAGTAGGTGTTGAAGAATAAAGTTTAATTTTCAGTACATGATTTTGTATATTTCTTGCTTCATTTGATAATTTTACAACCATCCGAAATGTGCAAGAGCTGCACAAAACAGTTAATAGTGCTGGAAGGAATTGTAATGATTTTTTTTAAAGGAAAAACATGGAAGCTTCTATTTCACTTTGTTCAATGACTTGGTTATCAACAGGGGGAGGGAACAATCATAGAGATCATGAAATTGAAAAATAAATGGCAGCCTCTGTCCTGTAAACACAGTATCCGGCTGACTCAAGTATTTGCAGAAGCAAGATCTTATGACAGAACAGCCATTATTATGCAATTCAGCATTATTTTATACTTTCTGAATGAAGCTATGGATTCATTTATGGATTATTTGGAAAATTGAGACATCTTACAACATTTTTAATGCATAAAGTACTGTGAAATGCACACAGGCTTTTCCCTTCAGTTTTGCTTTTCGCCTTGGTTGTGTATTTTAAATAAGGTCCATTGAAACGGGTAGTAATGTTTTATTAAAAATCGGTTGTTTACCTCACAACCATTATCACAGAAACCTCTTCCTAATCTCAGATGCGCAGGCCTTGTCCCCAGCTCCCTCATCTGTACCTGCTTTGTCTGTCATTTGTAATAAAAGTCAATCAAAAATGATGGCTAAGATGGGGCCATTCTTTTAGAATAAAAAAGAGCAATAAAAAGAAATGAAAGAGTAACATGGATATCAGTATGGTGATGTGACTCAGAAAGTCTGTGAACTTACTTTCACTGTTAGTGTCGTCTTTTTGCCTTACTCAAATTCCTCAACTCCTCTTCTAATTCACCTGTCATGTGGCTGGCACTGTAAACATATTTAGATGTCAGATTACCGTTGAAATACCTTAATGCTGTTAAAAGTGTGCATCAATTTCTCTGTGACAGAAATAATGTCTTCCTACAGCTCTCAAGCATGAGCAGAAGCTTCTGGATAACACTTCTATGCAGATACATAGTTATAATAATAATAATGTGGAATGTTTATGGTATCATTTTTTTAGTCAGTATGCTACGAGATCTCTCTTAGTAGATCACTTTAAAATAACACGATTCCATTGTAAATAAATCATTATCAATGTACACCACTGTATTCAGTTCTAGATAGACAGTATTATTAGCCGGAGTTGTGAAATAAACTTTCCCAAGTGTTCTTTCAAGTATCTTTCCTATGTTCTGTTGAAATTAGACTTCTATTCATGGATATGTATTTAATAAGAATATTTCTTTTTTTTTTTTCTGGTACATTTCCAGCGCTCTAGCATGCAGTGAAGGTTTTATAGTCAGTGTGCAGTGCAGCAGATGTCATTCCATTTGCCTAAGTCCTGCTGACATTTGGAGTTGTGGATTAATTGAGCTACAGAATGAAATTTAATTAAAATTAAATACAGACTTGGCCATTGTATCTGTTCATTTTTTACACTCTAGTGTGTACATTTGCAGTCAACGCCATAGTTAATTTGTTTAATCAGGATGCTATGTGGGAGAAGTTGCACTTTGTTTTAAGCTAAAATTGTGGCAGATGCCAAGTGGAGCATCGTTTCTATAATTTCATGTGATACGTGTCATGTAAATGGTGCTATTGATATGCCTCAGAACAACCTGAAGGGTGCAGATTATTCTATTTGTGAAGTTATTGAAAAAGAAAAGGCTATATAAAAGGTGGGTTTTGGTTTGTGTTTTTTGAGGTGAAGATTTTGTTTAAACTGATGTTTTAAGTACTCTGCTAATTTAGTTAGCTTATGAGGAAATATATTGGAAGTGAAAGAATTACAAAAGTGCAATTTATTTCTCTCATAAAATGCCATTGTCAGAATCGGTTTAGCCTTGAGATAGATCTGTAATGGAAATGTCAACAGAAGCCATTAAAAAATGCCAATACTGGATTGTAAGAGTTTTTTTCTTAATAATTGAGTAGGTATATATGTGGGAAGCATTCAAATTTTTTTTCTTCTCTCTGACCATATTAATATGTAGCAAATACTAGGTAAAGTAGAAGTAACACTGGAAGGAATACTTATGGATTCTGTCTTTATGCATTTAATTTAGGTCCATCTGGAGACACTTACTTCTGCTCCTTTATATGTAGGTAGCACTAATTTTAGGTATTCTGACTCCATCTAAATTAGTTGCCTAAAGCAGCCGAAGTAGATGGTACAAATACCTCTCCGTGTATTAAAATAAAGAAGGCATTAGTAAACACCATCCTGAATATTGCGTAATAAACTCAGTGACACATTTCTTCTGTGAAAACTGAGGACGTAAAGTCTCTCATTTATAGTTTACTGAATGAACAGACTTCTTAAAAACTGAGTCTGTTTTTTCACCTTCGTCCTTCATTACTACAGTGAAAAACGTTCAGGCATAGCACGCTTTTCAAAAGCCAGCTGAAATATCGAAATAGCCCAGGATATTTACTCAGTTTCCAACAATTTTGGCTCAAGGCTTCCTTTAAACAGAGGAGGTGTCTTTATATTTAATACGTAATGAAGGATTTCTCTTCCATGAACTTGTCCATTCTCCACTTGAATCCACATAAACTTTAAGCATCCACAGCAATGCATAACTTCACTGCCTGTTGCATGAAGAAACACCTCGTTTGGTTTTAACCTGCTGCTGTTCTCTGTGCTTGAGGCCCACCAGCTCCTACTCTGGAAGAGACGGTGTAAAGTGGATTCCTTGTCTCTAATTCTGTGCTGCTCGAGGTTTTATGGACTTCTTTTATATCCTGCTCTGCCACCTCTTTTCCAGCCCAAACTAATCCCACCTATTTTTGTACGTTATTCAGTTCTACTGTAGCCATTATTTTTTTTAAGACAGAGGGATGGTGGAACCAGAAATGCATATGGTATTCAGCATGTGAGCAAACCATGGATTTATATCCACTGCGTAGTATAATACTCTTCTTTATTTTCCTGCTAAATCTAAGTGCTTAAATCCCAAGGCTGCTTTTTTTTTTTTTTTTTTTCCATTTCTACTCATCATTGAACTCACATTTTCCCAGAACTATTTAAGGCCCCAAGATTTTATGCATGGCTGGTAATAACCAGCTCAGAGCCCATTATTTTACCAGTACAGTTAGGATTGAGAATCCCTTGTACATCACTTCACATTTGTCTTTGCTGAATTTCATCTAAAATCTTAACACCCAGTAGTTCAGAGCCGTAAGGGCTTTCTTGATGTTTGCACCATCAGTTCTTGACTTTACCACTTGTAAGTGTGTTGTATCATCAGCAAACTTTGTTGTCTCACAGTTCACCCACCCTTTCCTTGTCATTTATGAATAAGTTAAACAGTGTGGGTCCTTGTGGAGTTTCTCTGACATGCACCATGCAAACTGACCATCCATCCTTACCTGTCTCCTGTGTTTTAACCAGATTTATCCATGTCGTGGCCCTTTCTTTTCCACCATGACTGCTTCGTTTCTTTACAAGGCTTTGGTGAAAGACTTTGTCAGAAGCTTTTGAAAACCCGAGCAGACTATATGGAACAGATCTCCTTTACAAACTGGATTGGTGATACACATGACTTCCCTTTACCAGGGGTGGGCTGACTCTTACCTGGTATAGCAATTTATCTGCCTGTACACAAGTTCTGCTCTTTACTTTAGTATCCACTAACTGGCCTGGTGCACTCTTGAGGATTACCTGTTTGCAGATACTCCCTGGAACACATTTCAAAAATGGGTGGCACATTTACCACGCTCCAGTCCTTAATTAAGTGGGTTTAAGTGGTAGGTTGCATGCTGCAATTAGTGGTTCAGCTATTACATTCCTGAGTTCCTTTGAAACTATAACATGAATACTGTTTGGTCCTGGCAATTTGCTACTTATCTCTTTTTTTTTTCCTTTAGTTGTCACATAATGTTTTCAACTGACATTCAATCTGAGAGACATTTTCTGCTGAGACCTTTATTAAGAAAGCTTCAAGTGTAGGAACCTTCTCAAGTTTTCCACAGTTTATTCAGAAGAAAAAAAAAAACAACAAAACAGCAAAAAACCTGTGACACTTGGGCACTGATGGTCTTCTAGCTGTGTGAACATTCAAGCAGAATTCCTGCTCCTAATGTGTTTGAAAACACATTATTGTATTGTAAGCTTTTAATGCCTTGTGTGGGTTGTTACTCAAACTCTCTTCTGGACTGTCTCACTGTGTTTTTATAACTAACCTACCACAGTTTATGATACTCTCTATTTTGAATTTTCAGAATGATACCTTCTTGCTTTTAATAACTTCCTTTCCCCTCCTGTCTAGTTATTTTAAGTTCTTCTTGCCATATCTGTTCTCTGAAGTGACCGTTTGCTTTCTGCCTCCAACAAGCTGCCCCTTGTCTTTGCACTGCCTACAAGGATTTAACCCTCTTAACTGCCTCTCTTGGGGATATAAAGCTTTCCGTCTGCAAATGTAGCAGAGCTACAGCATTGCTGAAGTTGAGCACAGCTTTTTGAGGTGAGGAACGGTTGCACAGTATTTTGGGGGGTTTGTCCAAGAAGGTTGAATTCCAGTGCGTTGTACCTGCTGTTACAGAGTGGATTGTTGACAATACCATTTCAAATCAAGTCTGTTCTGCTCAAAACCAAGTCAAAGGTTGTTTCTTCTGTCATGGGCTGCTAAACAGACTGCTCCATCAATCAATTGCTGACCATGTCTACAAATATAGTCATACTGTCAGGTCACAATGTGATATTTTTCCAATCCACAGCATGAGAGAGTAGCCCGAGTCTCCCATTACCGCAGCATCCTCGCTGTCTGCTCTCCCTCGGCATATCACAGGCAGTGTCACCAGTTCTGGTCAGGCAGTCAGCAACATCATTCCAATACTAAGTTTTTCCCATTTAGGTCTTGAATTTCAGTCATTAAAAGATCTATCTTTCTTCAGACATCTGCAGTCAAGACCAAATGTGTTTGGTTTCTGTAAGTAGGCTGAGCCAATATCCCAACTAACCTGGATTCTCAGCATCCCTCCAAAATTCTCTAACTGCAGTATACGTAAAAGTAGATGTATTCTGAAGCTTCATTGCTTATAACATTGCTTTCCTCTTCACCTGAAGTTTGACTTCTTTTGCTGTTCTTATTTCTATCTTGCTGCTCATTTATAGAGTAACAAACAGGAACATGGCACTTTACAGACAAGAACAGACAATGCTTCTGAAAGACTGTCCCTGTCTTAGCACTTACAGTCAAATTCAGAAAATGCCCTACAAATAGTTGAGTTTAAAGCATTTTAAAAAGCACTAAAGGGGCTTACATGTGGCTTTCTTACTCACATGGTAAGAAAGGGATTAGCCAAGGGGTAATTAAATGGTGCTATTAAAATGTTGATATGCATCTTAGTAGCCCATGAATTAGGATTAAAGGGTAGCTAGATGGAAGGAGGCACCATTTTGTGGACTCAAACCTGAGAGAGAGTGGAGAAGTAAAAAGACCTTACCCTGAGGGTTAGGAGAACCAGTAACACAGTAATTAGGAAGGGGCCATGGGAGTAAAAAAGGTTCATCCCTGTCTGCGCAAGAAAGTGGCACTGTGACCACTGGGCACATCACTGCATGAGAGAGTCCTCTTACAGTGAGATGTGTACTGAAATTCGTACTTTTTCTCAGTCGTGGACATGGAAAAGAAAGATTTGGTGATGATATAAATCGCATATGTCAGGAACAAGTAACACTGGATGAAAAACAGTGAAATAACTAGAATTATTTAGAGGATACTGGAGTAATAAAGCTGGATAGTCACCCAGCTGACAGAATGGTGGGTTTGAATTTGGAGAGAGATTTCTTTTACGGAATAGAAAGATTTTTTAGCTAAATTCCAAGATAATAACATGACATTCAGGAGGAGGTAGTAAAGGGACAATTGGAGCGAAGACACGAAAGAAAATAGGCAAGGAGGGGGTTTTTTGAGGCAGTGGTCAAAGTTGAGTAGTAGGACTGAGAGGAGGAACAGAGGAATGATATTCGGAGTAATAAAGTTTTAAATTAGAGTGCAATTGTGAAAGAAAGAAGGTGAAGACATGAAGAAACAAGACATTGCAGATACAGACTAAAGACACTGGAGAAGAGCATTCAGTAGTAGAAGGGGCATGTGAGAAGATAGTCATGGCAGCAGAGGTGGGAGAGACACTGGAGAATAATAAGCAGATCACAGTGCTGAAGATATGGGAGTAGGAGGATTACAGTGGATATATTTAGGGGTGTTGTTATGTACAAGTTATATATCTTAAGAGATGCAAGAACACATAACAGGAATATTTTAGAATTTTTTTTAACTGTCAGAAGGGAATAGGCTAGTGATCCACCATGACCAAGAGCCTGTGTTCAGCAAAAGCCAGTATGGTATGGTTTTTTACCTCACTGAAGGACAACCTGATTTTACAGGAAGCATCCTTCTGGGTGTAAAGACAGTGGTTCATTTAAACCCACAGCAGAGTAGTCCTGTGTAGAATATTTTGTTTGTATACTTTTTTCAATTATAGCTGTTTTTTTCATGCAGTATCTATTGTTTTAAAATTTTACTGACCTATTAGTGTCAGTTATCTTATGATCTTGATCTTCATGGTAGCTACTCACTGATTCTCCTCTTAAAGTTTTAAACTGATTGCCAGTTGGAGTCATTGTGTGCCTTTTCATTCATCTATTCAGGATGGTAAAATAACCTGCATTTACAACTGTTACTGTATCACAGGCCTGCAAAGTTTTGGATGACTTATTTTGCAATCTACATATTTTTTAACTTCAGAAATGAAGTCATCTGCTAATATTGAATATGTAGCCAGTAATTCTCCATGGATCCATTCTTCACTCTTGTTCATTTAGGGGCAAAACTAATCTCTCCTCTTTCCTCATTGCAAGCTTGCAAATATGAAGCTTCTTTAAACAAGCTTTACACTCCGTTTCACTGGAAAGCCAAACTAATTTTAGTGTCTTTTTTTGATGCTTACAACTTTCACATCTATAGGAGCATTATTCAGTGTGACAGAGCCTCCTTGTCCTGTCTCATATCCTGGTTCACAGTGCTGCGGGAAATACACAGATGCACTTTTACATTAAGAATTGGAAACTATGATAATGTGAGACAAAATTGTCCTGCTCTTAGTCCAATTAGAAATTAATAATCTGCATGTATTATACTGCTTTGTCTAAGTGATATAGAGTCTAATACCTCTGACATTTGCTGCAGAAATTGCTCTGTGGGGTTCTCTGCTTCACATAATTTGGACTTGCCCCAAGATTATTTAATTATGGAAAAGAAATTTGTGCTGTCATTGAACCAGTGTTGGAGATTTCAAGTGGAACCAACATATGCTAAGCTTACATAAATTATTAAACCAGATTTAACTTAAACTTTGCGCTTTTACACATTGTGGATGGCCATGTGTCTACTCCTATCCTGGAGTAGCTATCGTGTAAATAGAAATAATTCTGATTTGCTTGTTTTGAAAACAATAGTGTCAAAAGACAAAAAATGGAATTTCAGAGCAGCCTCCAAAAAGTATATGATTGCACTGGTAGTCTTGAATTTGTGTAAGATGGTCTTCTAAGGATATACTCTTGTTTTAATAGATTTTGGCAGGTGAACACTATGGGAACATTTTTCTGCTGTGTTATTCAAGATTGCACTGTTGGGCTTTAAAGTTGCATACTATTAGAATTGTTTTCATCAATCCTGAGAACTGCTACTGCAATATATTTTATTTTCTGTTTTTCTTGTTCTTTAGCGTAACATTATGTAATTCATAAATTATCCTGAGAAACTGACAGGCTTTTGTTTTCTCTCTAATAAGTATTTTAGTTTGGTGACCTCTGATCATTAGGCAGAATATTTCAGAGGAGAAGAGAATGAAAGTCTGTGAGAAATGCCATTCTTTGATGCCTTTGATGAAGAGATGCTTCGTGGAGTCAGTGTGACACACAGCATGGGTGTAATCCTTGACTACAGGCTGACTTTAAAACATCATGCGCCAGCTGTGGTCAACTCTGCATTTTTTTAAGGGTGCTTTAGGGCTGGACTTTTTAATGATGTAAAGACTATTGCAAGACTGCACACCTTCTTATATTGTCTAGCAGCCATAAGGCATGGCTTTATAATTACACAGATGCATTATCATTGCCTATGCCGTAAACTGTACTAATGTCTGGGTATGGACTGGGCAAAGACAATAAATAGGTTTATAGCAGTATTCTTACTGGAATCCCTGAGAATAGAAAGACGGAACTGTTTTTACTGACTCACACAGTAGTACAAGTCTTTTTGAACAAGTTGTGTCAGATATATGTTACCTCACCATCCTGAGGAATTAGTGTGTGTAGTTCTGGACATTTGTCAGGTTTTAAGAAATTTTCAGTTGTTTTTTTAGGAATGCTAAATGGATATTTATAGGAAGTGTTTGTTTTTGTTAAGAAAACGATCCTTTGACACTGACATGCTGGCATAAAAAAGGAAAAGGTAGTGAAGAGGCACCTTTTAGAATTTCTAACATCCCCAAATAATTTTGGCTGTGTAGTTTGTTTTAAACGTAGTTTGTTTTAAACTAAGTTGGGCTCTGAAAAGGCATAAGGACAATAAAAAATATTCACAGTTTGAATCACACCCCACAAAGTGATGAATTTATCTAAAGATAATGTTAATTTATGATTTTTTTTCTCCTTTTCTTTGTGTGATTGCTTCCAAGTCTGTGGATGTGCATGAGGCACATTTTCCTGTTAGTTTAAAATTTTACTTTTAAGAAAAATGAAAATTGTTTTTCTTCACTTTGGTAGAATGAACTATCTCGAGACTTGACAAATAATTATTGAAGCAAGTAATGCTATACCACCTCTTCTAGGTGATGGGTAAAGATCAGGTAGTTGCACCTGTCCCCTGTTTCCTTTAAGTGATTTCTTCTGCAGATGGAAGTGGAAAAAAGAATAGGCTTGCTTGTCTTTTAGAAAGCCGTTTTGACTAAATGAACTTTTGGTTCATAATGTTATAGCATGTAATATTCTGCAGGCCTTATTATGATCATCTGGTTCAATAAATGTGCAGTGTCCCCAGGAAAATGATGGGAGAAGTATGGGGTAATGTGTGTTCATTCATGTTAAGCCATTGACACGGAACCATTTCTTGATTTTTGTCTCATTGACCCACTGAGTGTCTTTCTCCAGCCGTGTCTATGCTACAGACTGCAAGATAGCAAAAATAGTATAGGGATATTATAAATGAGGTACCTTAGGTACCAGAAACTTAAGCAGTCTGGAGCTCCCCACAGGCTAATTTTCCTTGCTGAAGCAGAGTAAATTAGCCCATATGAAGCTTGTGCTGCTGAGAGTAGAGAGCTTCTGGTATCCAAGTTAGTTCATCTAAAAATAGCTTTGGAAACTCTCTATTCTTTGCAAGCTGCCGTGTGGGCATGCGTTTGTTGTCTGGCAATGGCTGGGGCATGCATGGAACTGAAATAGTTAAAGATCAGAAGACACTCTGCCTCTCAGTAATTCTAGACACAGTTTAAATGGTCAAGGTACAATGCAGGTGAATATAAACTTAATCTCCCTCTCAAAGATCATAGATATAAATTTATTAAACATAATAAATGTTTATTTTTAAATATTTGTTTATTAACTATAAAATAAATGTCCAATTAACTCTAAATGTATTGTTTAAAGCAAACATTTACAATGACTATTTGCTTTCATATGTTGGTGTTTTGGTAGATATCTGCATCACATTGCTTTATGTTGGAATTAGAAGTTTTCTTTTCATCTGAAGTGTCTATGCCAGACTTCTGTTTACTGAAGGGATCAGTGATAGAAAAAAAACACCAGCCCTGCATCTGCCAGTTTAATATACTGATATATCATTTTTTATTAAAAATGTGATTCATGAAATAAAGAAGGCACCAAATGTATGTGTTATTTTTAAGTTAGATGCAAAATTACAATGTAGGCTACAAAAACTAGAGTTTTTCACAGTGATGGCATAGGAAATGTTATCATTTTCCACTGCTGTATGACAACTTCCTAAAATCCATATTGCGTTACTTTCCATTATTTTCTTTGAAATATCTTTTTGAAAGCATCCAGTGGTCTGTAAAAGTGTGAACCAGTCTGTAGATACTTAAATGTGTCTTTGCTATAACTGTGACATAATTAAAGCAAGGATAGTACAAATATCTCCCTCCATTTAAGAAGAGTGATTAGAGTAAGCAAGCACGAATATCAAATTTATTTCACCTTTCTTGTTGGATATTTTGTTTCTAGAAGTGAAAATGTTTTGATGATGTAGGGTACACCATCTTGAGTAACTTCGAATCTGAAATGAAGACATGCAAAACTATTTTAGAAAGATTTTGAACCTCTCTAACTCTCCACAGTTATGAAGACTAGCTGTATTTCTGAGCTATAACAAGATTTTTGTAAAATGTTCTTCATAGTAGAACTTGTTTTATATAAGAAACATACTTAAAAAGCTAATTTCTTTTCTACTTTCTGCACTGCAATCCACAAAGTGTGATTAATAATAGATTTAAATTTGCTAAGTGCATTTACTCCTTTGTGCCATCATAAAGAGAATCTATTACTGTAAAATTGAGGCTTAGTTCCAAATTGTGCCATTATGAAGTTTTCTTCCAGCAATGTTTTGTCTCTAATACACTTCCCTCATTGTAATTCTATTGCAAACCTGATGTCTAGCATCAAGTCTCACAATCATTATTTTAAATTGCTACTAGGAACAGTAGTCCTGGTGGGATATATTACTACCATTCTAACAAGATGAATTTCAATGCACTTGTAACCATATTATAGTGTATTATGAAAGAAAGAAAATCTTTGAGTTGTAGGTAGGCAAGCAGATTCAGAACACTGAAAAATGATTTTTATCAACTTCTTAGCACTTCATGTTGCACTTTTATCAATTTAAATTAGTATTAATTATATTAAAATGTGTGATAAACTATCACTATATAGTGGTTTTAAGTAAAACTTAGCAATGAGATAGGGTGGAGCTTTAGAAATGGAATTGTTGTTTTGCTGAAACTACTACTAGACTCAAAGCTTGGAATTCTCCTGAACTTGTGCTAAGAATAAGTAAAAACTAAAAAGCAATGCAAACTAAAGGAGTGCACTGTAAGCATTCATTTCAAAACGACAGAAGCCGCAAAGCTCTGTGGCTCTACTTCATAATGAGATCACAAATTAGCTCCTAAATTCATCCCACTTCGCCTAGAAACTTTAAGGCAGATATTCACCAGTTGTTTTAAAATGAGTACCCAGCTGATGTAATAAGTGTATGAATACAATAAAGCACTGTCTGTAGATTTATTATATTGTGCAGTTCTAGAATTAAATGCGTATGCTGTAATTAAATGATAATGTGTAATTATTTGCACGCCAATATTCAACAGCATCCTAAAGTTATAAACAAATAAATCTGTAACATCTTAATCTAAAATGAACCCTTGCACAGCAGTACTCAGAAGATGGCTAAGATTTCCAGCTTCTCCAACTTCATATTTAGAAAATTCAGAACTGAATGTTGTTTAAGCAACATTAAAATAACCGCCCCGGGCAAACAAGAGAATAAGGCAAACTTTTACGTCACTCTATCTTATAAAAGGAACTGGGTGCCTCTATTTAGTTCATGTGTGTGAGTTGTAAGTTACACCTTAAAGCAATTAAAACAATGTGAAAGGTGTGTGGTAGCGGTCATCACAGGAACACGTGCCGTGGTCTCATTTTCTCAACATCCTTTGCAAGAGAAGCCAAACTGCACACAGCATGTGGTGGAAAATCATCAATAGCTCATTACCTTTTGCTTCAAACTGGGTGGGTTTCATATTCTGAACATGTTTGATAGCTGAATCCTGGGAAGAGCTTGGTGTCCGTGTTTATTCAGTTTGCTACGCGTTCAGGTTGAGGGTGGTCGCATCAGGTACAGGACTACCTGTAGTGACTTCATCCATAAATATAGCTATAAAAGTCGCGCCGCGCTGTCTTGTTTTGGGAGAAAAGAAGTCTGGGTGATGGAAAAATTATTAGAAACAGAAAGTGCCTTGAGTCTAATGGTCTGTTTTCTTCGACTGCTCACATCCCTTTTCGTAAATGTTTTACAATGCCTTCCTCTTCCACCTCCCATTTCTGAATTCCAATCTTTTCTGTGAATTTAGGAAAGAATCTACAGTCCAAAAGTATAGTTGAAGTTGTTTCTCTAAGGATGTGTCGTGTTGCCTTCTAACTGCCAATTAATTTTCAAACCATTGTTGATTTAAAACAGTGGTGTAAAGAACTAGAGATGATTTTAGAAATTTTTTACAGGATAGACTCTCGTATTTCCTTATACTTCTTTCACTGTTACGTTAATTCCTTGAATCCTACACTCCTAAGGGCGTTTAAAGTACAACACTTCTGTGTTTGCATTTTTGTATTTCTTTTTATATATGTATAAGCTCACCGTTACCATGCCCAGGTTACTCATACACTTCGACAGAGTTATAAAATAAGATGTAACATAACTGCATATCTTGTCATCTTCACAAATTAAATCAAAAAAGGAAAAATGTTTGGAACTCTCCAAATTCAAATGGCTGTGCCAGTAACCACATTTTCACATTTGGCCATCACCTGCTGACTCGTGTGGTGAGGTCACTGCAGACTATAATTTGTTAAATTTGATTAAAAGAGAGCTTGGATCCTCAAAAGTGATGGCCTCTCATCCAGTGTGAAGTAAAGCTAAAGAAGTAAAGTAAAGGTCTCTGCTGTATCAAGGCTGTAGTACTTAGCACCTTGCAGAGCTGATGCCAGAAACTGAGAAGCAAATTGCCAATAACTACATCACTGCCATTGCTGTTGCTCCATTAAAAATAAATACGTAATTTTGCTTTTGTGCCTTGCCAGCTTGAAATGCTGAAAGTAATTTTGTTTGTTTAGAGAAAGTGCAGAATGAGTGCAAATGAGTGTCATGAGTGCAGATGTCACGCAGCTCCACCAGTATGCCACAGTCCATTACAAATGTGCAACTTTTCAATGGATGTGAAAACAGTTCAATATTCATATTCTACCTTTTTTATCTGCTTGAACTCTTAGTGGAAGCATTAGAAATGGTTTATGACAACTTATTATACACTGTCCTTCTAAAAGTTCTTCAATAGTGGTGACTTGCACCAGCTTTGCTACAAGTCAGAGAAGCAACTAGTAAAATGCTGTGTTTCCCCCCTACCAGTCGTGGCAGCCATAAATTACACTAATCCAGCTACCATCCATTAAGTGTATCTTTCCAACTGAAAGTGCTCAGCCCAGTCTGAAAAGGCCAGGGACTATGGAATAGTACCATACTGCCTTTGCGCAGATGTTTCAGTTCTTCTTGATGCTAAAGCACTACCAACCATTGTTTGAAGTTATTTTCCAAAGTTTTTACAAAACATTTTGATAAATTATTATTTTCAAATTAATTATTGTGTGGTGTCTTTTTTTCTCCTTAAATTTCAGTGCATGGAGATTAGTGTACAGATGTACATTTTCAGAGATGGTGCAAAAGTAGAAAATTTTTACTTTTGACTGGACTGAATATATGGTGTACCTGAGAGTTTGCTGCTAGGCAAAAGTCAAACTATGAATCTCAAATACTTTCTGATAAATAAAAGGCTACCATTAATGCTAAAAAGGTGTATTCCACAGCACATTTCTTTATCCAGCAGAAGCTGTTGGAGAGAGAGAAACAGAATTTCATCCAAGGCCCTCTGAGTGTTAATAAAGTAAAACCGAAGATGCATAGTGTTACTAAAAACACTCTTAAGTGCTAAATAAAAAATTCTGTCAGAGTGCGCCCATAACTTCACCTCTTGGGATTGATCACATCCTTCGGCTTAAAATATGAAGTGAGCCTTAATGAGGAATTGAAATTAGCTTGGAAATTTTTAGTAATTCTTACTTCTTTGAACTTAGGAAAAGAGTAATTCATTTGCTAGTTCAAGGAGTAATGCAAGAATATGTGCTGTTGAAATATTTTAATAGTACTTAACTTGCCAACACTAGATGGCAAGAGACATATTCTATTTAATGTTAAGAAAGTACTATGTGAATTTACCAATATGTGTATCAACTCCAGATTTCAAGAGTGTTGAACGGATTATTGTCCATAGCTAGATAAATTTGAATTCCACAGAGCTGAAATGTTGGAAATTAGCTGCATGATGTATGAACCCAAATAATAGTGTTCCTGACGTAGGAAAAAGTGATGGAAATTAAACATCTAGTTATGCACAGTGTGTCTGCACAATGTGCTGCATGCACCGCATGTGTTAGAATTTCTTCTCAGTTCTTTTTTTAATCTTTTATTCATAGCATTGCAGGTGATGAAAAATTTATGCCTTGAGTCTGGCATTGAAATTAAATGCAAAATGAAAACAGAAGCAGTTTATACTGACAGCTTAAATATCTTTATCTAGCATACGGTTGCACTATAAAAATCACTGGGTGACTTTTAAAATCTCCCACGTGCAAAAATGCAAACATTGCACAATAAAGGATAAAGTTAGGACTGTCTGTATATTAACAGAAAAGTTTCCATTCATTATTATTCACTACTAATTTTTCAGAATTATTTCAGAACGTCAGGTGAGTGTGAATACAGATTCCTACACAGTCCAGCTACTGACACTATTACGTGACGTAGAGAAAACAATTGGGTTTTGCATTATATTTTATGAAGATGGTTTCTATACTTGCCTTATTTTAAATTGAATGAAAGGCATATATCTTGTACTTGCATACTGCTAGAGTAAAAGGTTAATTATTCAGGAGAATCAGTTCCTGAATTGTGACGGTCATAGTGCATGTATTCTATAATAAAAGCAAGATTACTAAGAAACGTGTATATTTTTAAAGTGATAATCCATATAACACATACTTAGAAAAGTGTAAAGTAGTTTTTTAAAAGACAATTTTTATTGTAGTAACTTTAGCCATAAATGACTATATTTAAAATGCTGTTTTATTTCAAGTCATTCAATTGCTTTTTGAGATGTACACCTGCAATGGGTTTTTTGTTGTGTTTTTTCTTGTTGTTGCTTTTACTGTTTATGTAATGCCAGGTCACTAATTATAATTTTAAAATTAAAATTAGTATCAAGAAAATAATTGCTATAAAATTTTGTGAGTAGTGCATTATTGTGCATCATGAGATTGATGTACTAACACTAAGAAAAATAATCTATTTTTAAACATTTTAATAACTGAAATTTGAAATGTACAAGTCTATTTGCAGTCACGTAGAGTACTAACAGTAAACTACCAATTACATTTTCATATGTAGAAGCCTGTTCTCCAGTGCTTACCAGTTTTACATCCAGTTTCTGATTTGTGGCTTTTTACAATGCCTTATATAAATGTTAGTGTGTATAATTATGCAGATAATTTTATACAATATTAATTGTGTTAAGAGTGTACTGAAAGTCTGTTTAATTCAGTAATTCATTTGCATTTTAATGATTCTAACAGCATAAGGTTACAGAGTAAAATTGAAACATCTCGATGACTGTTACTGCAGTGTGAAAAGAGTTGAAGCTCTTATTTTGTGCTCTTAAATTTACTGAATATATCATTAACAAAATTCACATTTAAAAATGTTGGAGAACACACATTCAATGAGTTACCAAAATCAGCTGCAATATATCCTAAAGTCCATTATATAACAAAGAATATTTAAAACATTTTGGAATTTGATATCTGTGGTATTTGATTGCTGATTTTAATGTGTTCACTACAAGCATTCAGCACTTGAGCAGATAATTCTGGTAGTGATGGTAGACTGAACATATCAAATGCACTTGAGGAACGACGCAGAGATACCTTTCAGTGGGAGGAAGGAACGTGAGAAACAAATACTTTTTTATTTTGTAATCAGATCTTTTAGAGACAAGATACAGTCTAGGGGGTTTTTTATGCTACAGGAGTGAATGTGCTAGCTTTTGCAAATACAGGGAATAACATATTCTGTTGATCTGTATCAATAGATTTTAAGTTAGCTATGTAACATTTCTCTCATTTCCTTTATCATATACAGATTTAATATCAGCATGAATAAATCTAAATTGTTTGCTTCTTTCTTCCTAATTCCTGAAGCAATGTAAAAGCCTGGAGAGGTTTGAAGTGACAGGATTACAAGCAGTCTTTTGCATACATGGCCTTTAGGGATGAGCGGCTACCTTGCATCTAATAAACAAGAAAGTGAATTCGTTGAATAATGAATTAAGTGGCATAAGTTGTGATAACAAGGAGCAAATGTAACTTCAGACGAATGGTATTTGCTTTGTGTGGGGTTATCTGAGAGGGCTGATGCTTCACCAAGGGATATCGAAAAAAGGCTCATTATATTAAGATGTTCTTTCACAGAACACAGCCTAAAATGATCTTGCAATTTTTTCGTTTGCTGAGCTCCTTTGTGTGCCTCTATCAAGCCAACTGTCTCCACCAGGGGGATAACCGGGATTCTTTTAGGCCGCTGAGTTTTGTTTATAATGAAAATTCCTAGTGAGTTTTAGATGGGTCACCCAACAATTAAATAGAGATGTCTAATTGGTTGATCCATATTAGGGTCAGCAGCTGGTTACAGAATAAAAGCTCGCAGTGCCCCACTTGCACAGTTCTGAACCAAATTAAATTATTAATCTACTCTTTGCTTCAATGTAGCTTCACAGGGATCCCTAACCTGCCATACCGAATAAAGCAGAACTACTACTTTACATTTTCATTATGATGAATTATATTTTAAATTGCAAATACAGTCCCATTTAGTTCGCACAGAATATCACATTAGCTATCTTGAATTTATTCAGGCAGTTACTGTTTATGTTTATTTTGTTAATTCTAGTTATTAAATGGACCTGGGAACTCATGGGCATGCAGTTAGTATAAATAAAGTATTGAACAGTCAGAATATGAGAGTGAAAGAACTGAAGGGAAAATGTTTACTTCAATTGATATTTTTTAAATTGAGAAGGATTTTATGTGTTGAAATGGGCTATAAGTTAATTCACAATTAAACACAATTATCTTTGTAATGGCAATGAGGAAGCAGGTATCTTACCTTTGCTGTCATTATATGTTTGTTTCAATTTTGTGTTATTTAATTAGTTAAAGCTGATGCACGTAATGTGTTAGAGTACACTTTCAACAAATTATTACTGTATGAAGAGAACTGTGTGCTGTTGAGTAAAACTTGCAATTTTTTCTTTTAACAGTTATACTTCATAACTCGTAAAGAGCAACAGCTGAGATGAATCAGACTCTTCATTATTGCTCATTCTAGTCCAGTGAGGAAGATTATAACTTCAATTATACTTTGTGAAATAATGGCAGGAAATATCCAGCTATGTGCTTTTTCATTATTTTTTAATTAAGTTTTTGAAGATACCTAGTGCCAGTACCCAGCTGATTAAGTGGTCTTGGTGCTAGATCCTGTTACTTTTAAAAATATACATATTGATATGTACTGCCTTTAGGAATAAAGAAACAGGTCTTGTTTTTAATTTCAATAGAATGAGGTTTCAGGCTTTAATGTCACATTAAATAGAGCATGCTACTTGTTGAGAAGGGGACCTGGGAAAGAGATTATCCAAAGGGATTGTTGTTTAAATTGTACCTTGAAATTTGGTCAGCTACTCTAATGATTCTGCATGGTGGCTTACATTGATGGTGGGCCTGGCCCAGTTCCAGTGATGCTGCCATAAAAGCAGGATTAGTCGTATTGCGCCTATCCGTGAGTTCTGTACCACTGAAGTCATCACAGAAGTAATACAGTATTGCAGTTTACACCTAAACCAGGCATTAGGAGCTGTTTCTTATGCCGTGGATCTCCAAATGTAGAAGACCCTTTGATCACAAAATGGTTTTGCTGACACTTTCAAATAAACTTGTTACTCAGCTCTTGGATGACAAGTTTTAAACTTACTTGATGTTGATGAGCTTGGCTTTGGTCTTGTTTTGTTCATGAGGATCTCATCTTTTTTTCTACTTCTGTTTTTTTCAAGTTAGTCAAGTCCAGAGAAGAATCATGACCAAGTTAAATGAATAGTAGGTACAGTGTCAGATGAAGTAAAGGAGGAGTAAAATGTGAAGCATTCATACATTTTCCTCAGTTCTTACTGTATTAGCAATATTAATTTAGAAGAAGAATGGAAATTTCTGTTAAAAGTGAGGTTGCTGTCAAAAAGAAATTAGGGTATGTAAAAAGAATAGGCTAGAGAATAATGCAGAAATATCATTACAGAAGCTCTGTCTCATTTCAAATGTTATTTCCTGTGGTAGATACCTCTCTCACGATGGATATGGCAGGCCGGGGAGAGCTCAGCAAGGTTAGAAAGTTTGCATTGTACCTGAAAACAGTATTTCGTCAGACTTTAAATATCTGTGTAACTAATGTATAAAGGTTATGCTCAGAGCTCCTGTTTTCACTATTAGAAAAGAACATCAGGGAAATGGAAAGATGGCAAATTCATAACTGGTGTAAAATATATTTTCGTACAACACAAAACTAGCGTGAAGTAATTGCCACACAGTGGTTTTAGTAAGCAAGTTAGGTCTTGGAAGAATGGAAAGCTTTTTTCTTCAGAACTGTGCATTTTAATAGGTAGTGATAAGGAAGGCACAAACTGCATAGATAAAAAGTAGCTTTACGCCATTCTCTAGGTAATGATTGGAAGAAGTATTTTGTGGAAAGGGATGTCAATATCCTACATTTGGTTTCATGTGCTTTCCTTCTGGATGTTCTTTTTTAAAATGTTTCTGGAAAAATTTTTGCAAAAGAAACTCCTGTTTCTTGCATCTTCTAAAGTACATTCATGCACAGAGCTTTGCACCATGCCTGTCTTCTGTGGCTGGTTAGCCCAGTGCCCTCGCCATACCCCTTGCTATCTGTTTTCTGCTCCTCTCCAAAACTGTAAACCATTTGCAGTTTATGCAAATTATTGTATATATTTCATACATATAATTTTGTTAATTTATCTTTCTACTGCCGAAGTAGGAATATTTTTGCATACCATCCATATTCTAAGCCATTTTAAACTACTTTAAGTAGTCACTGATCGCGACATTGCCACAGCAGCAGGTAGATTAGGGTTGCTGTCCTTGTTGAGGTTCTCCAGTAGGTTTTGTATTTCTTGCTAAGGCCCAGTATGATATAATTGTGTTTTTGTTGATACTTATGCTATCTATTTGAAATCTAGTTCACCTATGACTATGTAATCTATCATCATACCTCTTGACTTCAGCATAAACCTACCCTAGCTTTTGGATAAAGAAAAATGGGTTTTAGCTCTTGTCTGCTAGCCTTTTCTTGATAAGGACAAATTTAAGATAAGAAAAAAATTGGTCAATACTAGGTAGATAGATCAAATAATCAGCTATCTGTATTATACTTTAAAAGTTTAATATATAAATAGTTATAAATGTAATATTACTAAATTCAATGTGACTGCTTTTTATCAGCCTATAAGCTATTAAGAAAAAAGTTCAGTTCACATAGGGTAAAAGATTTTGAGTTTTTACATACTTGTTCAAGTGTCTGCTTCCTAAGAATGACTACATGGTGGCAATGGTAAGAAAATATGACACTGTTAGATTTCAGTGATATATTCGGAACTTTTCTCAGCTATGAGTACCATAATATATAAAACCTAGCATAACCTGTATGGATCCAAAAGAACCATACAAGTCTGTTATTTTTGTATGCACTGGTTTTTATTTTCAGTAAAATATCATGCTTTCCAGGGATAAGATTTTGGATTGTTTTTGAACAAGAATAAATAGAAGGGCCCAGTCAGAATCAGAGTTTCCAAACAGTAGATTTATCAAAATCAAGGGTGCTGAGAAATTAAATATATGTCTGTTCTCACACATAAAAGTACTACAATGCTTAGTCTTTCTGATCTGTGATAATCTTATTTAGACAATTTTTATCAACACTGAGAAATAAAAGTGTTGTTTTTCCAAACCAGAAGATTTTGAAGCGTTTCCAAGCCCAGTTCAGTATAGAGCATCTCTGAGATGATGTTTGCATGGCTCCTGTTCCATTTTGACTTAAATGGAAATGTTTCATTTGGTTCATTTTAGCAATGTTGCACTTCAATCTCCTGTTCACAAACCCAGAGATTCATGTTCAGCATAAAAATCTCCCCCATAAGAAATAATGAGAGATATGAGGCATTCAATCCACAGTCCATCTAAGGTGTAGGAGCAGCTCAAATAAGCTTACATTATCGCTGAACTGACGTAAGCAGTTGGATGTAATCAAAATAATGGATAGAAATGGGGGGGGGGGGTTGTTCTGTTCTTTACTTTAAAAGTAAGAAATTTCAGTGAAAAAAAGATTTTTCTGCGAAGGACTTAACTTTTGCTTAAACAACATTTTCCATTCAATAGAAACTATGAAGTTCCTTGTCAGCTCTACTTATTAATGATGGTTAATGTTATCAGTGTTTTTCATTTTGATCAACGATTGTAATTTTTATCTTGCTGTTCATTTCAATGATATTTTTCTAAGTAGCTCTTTGTGACATTTTGAGAGAAATTTGGAATGTTTCCATGATTATAAGTGTAACAGTGTTATCAAAAGTAGACAGATCTTGTACTACTGAATACCCGTAGGTGTGTTCTGAAAGCAAGTTACTCATAACGATGATGTTATCTCAGACACTTCATTCTCAAAAAGTTAGTGCTAATTAGAAAGGCTGGTATTTGTTTCCCCTCCTGGCCAAGAAAACAGCTCAAAATAAAACATTTAAAGTCAAAAGCGTGAGTAGGAGAAAGCAGACCTTCCTATTGAGTTTGATGAAGATGTGGTTCCAGAGACTTGTGACTCTGACTCAATGCAACCCGCAGTATTAATAGGCATGTGGGCTCCTGATGAAAAGAATCCAAAGTTCCAATACCCAGCAGGAAATTTTTGTCTTCTTTCTTTCAGTAGACTTTCTTCTGGATTGAAAGAGAAATTTTGCTTACCGCTATTTCCCTAAAGCATACCTTGGCTTGCGATAAAAGTGCTGTGATCAGTTGATCAGTTTGATTTTTTAGAAGTAATTTTCAGTTCATGTATCTCATTATTACTGAAGTTGTGAATGTCAATTTATTAGCCAGGGTCTTGTTTTTATCATTTATAACATGCTGAAGGTCTGAGAAGGAGTTCTTTAGACCACCCTTCTTGGGATTTTCTTTCCATACAAGCTTTGAAGAGTGAGAGATGAGTATTTTTAGGATGAAAATTGGCATAAACCCTGATCATTGAGGGAGTTCTCATCCTTGTCCTTTCTTTATGGATGATTCCATTTCAGAATGGAAATCGTCTGTCTGAATATTTGACAGAAGTGCACTGACTAAATTATGAAAAGCACCATTCAAATGTACCAATTCATGATAGTTTATTTTCTGTTTTCTTTAACTTGCTGATTTTTTCCCATAAAATGCATAGAATTAACTTCAAGTAACACATTAGACCACTGTAAAATACTAAAAAAAAAAAAAAGTCTTCTGGCCTTGTGAGTCCACAAATGTTTTCAAACACCTACTGGTTGATAATAACTGTGCTTGGCATAATGCTTTAAACAAGACAGACTCTACCATATTGAAACAATCAGGTTAGTAACAGGACCAGATATTCTGGGCAGCTGAGTAAATCCAACACTTTCTTAACCTGGTAGGTTTGTAATAAAAATAGTAATAATATTCAAGCAATAGTATAATATCTATACACTGTAACATCTTTCAGTTTGGGAACTGTCAGCATTTTAGAATTTTTTTTAACAGTAACACCACGATTTTATGATAATTTAATTATTTGGAGACGCTAGCTCTTATCTAAAAGTTAAAGCTATGGAAAGATAATACAATTTGCCACAATTGAATTTTGCTTAGTTTTTGAAAATGGGATAATAAAAGTTCCTAAGAATTCTGAAAAAGTTCTTTAGCAGCATCCCGGCCTTTTTAGTTCTGCAGGTAGGTTTGGGATTACCTCAGTTTTCTGTTTTGTTTCGCCTTTCAGGCTCAGAAAGCCTCATGATAAACTCATAAAACCTCATGATAAACTCATGAAGCTTTGTTAGTTCTCTTCATCCCCAGCTTGGATACTAAGGCCGGGTTATTGACTGCCACAAAGGAAACTCCAGCAGCCTTGTCATCCAGGAGTCCCTGCCGCTGAAGGGACCTCTCGATTCTGCCTTTTCTGCTTCCATAGCAGAAGCACAATAGTGACAGACTTACGTGCATGCCTTAATTTTAGTTTAACTATTTTTTTCCGAATTGCAGAATAAAAGCTAAACAGATGTAGCCATTTTGTTGCTTGATATTCACATCTAGATAATGCTTCATGAGCAGCAATCTTTATTATGATTAGGTATTAAAAGAAAAAATGAACCCTCTTAGCAAAGTCAGGTATGTGCCTTTCTTTGGGGAAAAACAGAGTGAGATTAGAATCAAAAGATGTTTACCATTGGAAACCATCTTAGGAATTTATAGGAGTGATGTCGATTAGTGCAATTTTACCTTAAAAGAACATTAAATGTTGGCTGGTGTTTCAATGGTTTGATAGTGCCAGCATTATTATTCTCCTGATTTTCTCATATGACAGACGGTAATGAAACATTTGTTTTCTTTTTGCTGGAAATCCAGTGGACATTGAGTGAAAAAATTAGGCACTTTTCAAGCACTCAGATAGGTCTAGTAGTTATAATTAACAACTTTTTAAGCAAACAAATAAATACATTGGATATTAAAATCAAGACAGAGAAACTCATATTAAAACGAAAATTATTCTCTGACATATCCAAAGTGGAGAAGCAGTGTTTCTGCTGCAATTTTCTTTCCATTGTAATGATTGATTTCTGTCACTAGTTTTTAAAACCTTTGACATGAAGCAACCAATTTCTTCTGTTTAAATTATTTTGTATCTTTTATAATAATAATAGTTGCTCTCACCAATCACAGTGAAAAAATGATTCTTTAATTTGCTAGAGAACAGAACGGTTTTGTCAAGAATTAAGGAACGGGTAGGTTTATATTGTTTCCTGGTTGGAACTGGTAAGGTCTTTCTGAAAGATGTCTGAGATCTCTTTACACTGTTTCACTTAGAACTGATCAAGAGAGTTAAATCAGACATGGACCTGACACTAATTTCACAAAAAAATTCACAGATCACAATGAGCATCTCTCCAAAAGAAGAACAAGAAATATTAGAATATATATATTCTTTATCAATTCTGACAGTACAGTCTTAGAGTTATTAAAAGTCAAAGAACTGAGCAGATGTCTAGCAATGCTGAATTATACAGTCTGAATAACTTTTATAACTAGCAGATCCAGTGCAATCTTTTCTCGACTGTTAAATGTCTGTCAGTAAATCCTGATGCTTAATATCAAGTGGTTAACAGAGCCAGCTGTGTACTGTTCATGCTTAATAGAAATGAAAAAATTTAAGATTAACATATAACAGATAAATTTCACTGCTTTACTGAAATTATATGACATATAATGGGTTTCACTGTATTTTTAGTGAATATTCAGAGGGATCAGCAGTTGGTCAAGCATGCTGGGGAAATGATTGCAAAATACCCTTGCTAATTTCTGTCTCTTTTTTGCAAATGAAGACTTAATAAGAGAAAGAACAGAAATTATTTTATTAACATTGTAGTACTCTTGACCATATTTTGACTTTTTGGGAATTACCATAATTGATGTAGGAATGCATGGATATAAATTTTTTGGTCTGTCAAACTGTTTAACAGACAGTGCAAGTTTTGTCCAAGACTTTGTGAATAATCTGCTTTCTTGATATTATTTTTTACATACTGGGAAATATTGGCAACTTTTAACCTGCATTTTAAAGTCTAGAACATGATACTTAAAGATACATGTCTATGTAAGAATTTTAATAGGGTAGCAGATAAGTTTCCAAAAGAAGTGTAAAAGATATAAAATATAAAAGCTTCTACTGCAGTATATAATAGAAGAGTTTGGCTTACACTAAGCTCTTGATATCTGCTGCCATGATTGCAAGGCGCCAGCCATGAGTGATGATTATCTAAAATAGTTTAGAAGAGTCATTTCTATTAGTATTACCACGGGGAGGGGGGGAAGGCAAACAAACCAGAAACCTCTAATAGGAATCACAGAATCGTAGAATCATAGAATAGTTTGGGTTGGAAAGGACCTTAAAGATTATCTAGTTCCACCCCCCCTGCCGTGGGCAGGGACACCTTCCACTAGACCATGTTGCTCAAAGCCCCGTCCAACCTGGCCTTGAACACTTCCAGGGATGGGGCATCCACAACTTCTCTGGGCAACCTGGTCCAGTGCCTCACCATCCTCATAGTGAAGAATTTCTTCCTTA
Organism: Pygoscelis adeliae; assembly: GCF_000699105.1. NCBI lineage: Eukaryota > Metazoa > Chordata > Aves > Sphenisciformes > Spheniscidae > Pygoscelis > Pygoscelis adeliae. The sequence goes on along the minus strand of NW_008825323.1, from coordinate 2,984,158 downwards.
TGTCCAATCTAAACCTACCCTCTTTCAGTTTAAAGCCATTATCCCTTGTCCTACCACTACAGGCCCTTGTAAAAAGCCCCTCTCCAGCTTTCTTGTAGGCCCCCTTCAGGTACTGGAAGGCTGCAATAAGGTCTCCCCAGAGCCTTCTCTTCTCCAGGCTGAACAACCCCAACTCTCTCAGCCTGTCTTCACAGGAGAGGTGCTCCAGCCCTCTGATCATTTTTGTGCCCCTCCTCTGGGCTTGCTCCATCAGGTCCATGTCCTTCTTATGTTGGGGGCCCCAGAGCTGGACACAGCACTCCAGGGGGGGTCTCACCAGAGCAGAGTAGAGGGGCAGAATCACCTCCCTCAGCTGCTGGTCACAAGACATGAATCCAAGACATGACTCAATGGGTGCCAAACCTTTTTCCCAAACTGGGTGCTGTATCACTAACATTTTATCTTAAAAGTACAAATGAAATCACATGCATCTGTGTGATTTTTCAAGAGTAATAGATGGACCTAAAGAGTTTGCCAAGCAAGATTTCAAAGTTTAAAGCTCAGGAGGAAAATGAAAGGTTAGACTTAACAGAAGTTGGGTGTATTCCACAAACCCACTGTTCAAAGATTTACTTGATCTCTTATCAACTGATGTGTACAATGGATCAAACTAACACAAGTAACCACACTGAGAAGTTCATGTATTCAAGTAATTCTCTTTTAATTTATAAAATAAAACAATATTTTGTGTATATTTATATTTAAGAACCGACTTACAGACAAAGCATTGGGCCATAAAGGCATATGAGCAGAAAGTACAAAATTGCTGTGACTATCACCGTTGATAATGCATTAGTAGGCAAAGTAGGCAGATTAATTTACTTACGGTGAGCTAAGTGCATTCTTGGCTCGTAAAGGGAAATCATTTGCTCACTTAAGCCAGATATCTGACTTTTGACGGCAAATGTCACTGCCTGGATTTCCCTTTGACAGTTTGGCAACCCTGCACCCCTGTTATAGTATCCACTTATTTGTCTTGTTTTCAGCCAGATTAATCCATTCTGTTTTGACAAGAAGACTGATGGGTAATTGATAACTGTGATAGACACAAACAGAAGAGTTGGATGCTGAATAATTCAGCACTTTTCAGTATCAATAAGAGAACAGGTTGAAGAATTTGTGTCTCTATTTACACTTAAACTAAACTAAGTCAGCCCAGACATTTATGCTGCCAGTCTATCAGAAAACCAAACAGTGTACATTCGGTTTCCACCCGACAAAATGTTTTATAAGCTTGTAACAATATGTGTGAAGCTGCCAGAATAATAAATAGGTACAGCAGCCCATGCATGCTAATGTTATGTTGTAAGCAGTTTTGTTGACAAGTGCTAATACTTCTTTCATACTATCATCAAAAGCAGCTAATACAACAGCCATTATTTGCTGGCTTTCCAAGCAAGACATGATGGATTGTGACCTTAATATGGGTTAGCCAAGTTTTGAAAGTTAAACAACTTGCAATAAATCATAGAATTATTACAATGCAGTTTAATTGGTTAAGGACTGTTTATTTCCTAAACAGGGTGAAAAATTTCTGTTTCGGCACTTTTAATTTGCAAAGCGCATTTTCATTATGAATGGCAGTTTAATATTCTGGTCTTTTGTCATGCAAAATATGCAACACACAGGCAATCTATTAATTGGAGAAAAATGCATTGCAAGCGTAAATTATCCTTTATATCATCACTTGTGAGCTTTTACATCTATTAAATGCGTTAAATGGAACATAGTTAAAGGTTTTACAACTTGCAGGTTAGTTCTGAAATCTAAGTCAAGCTTCAAGATGATTTTAATGGCCTTTATTTTTAGCAAAGTAAAGTAATTAAGTAGTAGTAAATATAAAGAACAATTTAAGTGATATTCTTAAGAAATAGGTACACTGATTCTATTGATTAAAAAGTAATAGAAACTGTAACAGTTGTCTACACATTTCTTTTGTAAAAATAGTGGGGTTTATTCTGCCTCCTTTGGTTTTTTCTTTAAACCAAAATGCCAAATATCATAAAAATAATTTATATAGAGTGATTCAGTAAGAAACAGAAATTGCAGTAGTTTTCTGTAGTTTTGCAGAATTTGGAACTGTATTTGATACACTAATAGCCATTTTGGTCATAATGGTCAAAATGCATGTTAAAATAGCATATCTATACAAACTTGAGAACCTTATTCTAGTATTGCTGAAACAGCTAGAATGGCATGTTGCGTTAAAAGTCACTCGTAGTACAGCTTGTTGATGCTTTAATTTTGTTTAAATATAAAAATAAAATTACAGTGGATACCAAAGAGGCACCTCAGTGGTACACGTTATTTTTAAGAGAGAAACTAAAGGGATAAATTGACTGGCTATCCATTTGAGCAGAGAAGTTAAAAAGCTGCCTAGCATATGAATTCAGCAAAATAGGCAGAATCTCTAGAATTACCTATTCCCTGAAATAATCTGTTTCCAGTAAGCAATAATTGAACATGGTTCATGACATGAAAAAGCAATAAATTTTTGGACACTGCACTCTACTGAATACAGCTTTCTTCAATAATATATTGCTAGCCTAAAGTTCAAATTGCAGAGTACATTATTTATTCCTTATTTATCTGTCTTACAAACCACTAACAATTTTTAGTTGTGCAGTAACTTTCTTTTAAAAGGAGCAAGCCAAATTATCTCAGAATGTAGTCTTAACCTTTGATAAATGATGGCGATTCCCTTATCTCCCACACCCACCACTTGGAATCAGGATCTGGAATATGTGGGCTAATTGGCACAGAAGAAATGTAAAGATCATTGTACTTGAGAATGAATGTTGCTAACATAGAAAGATGTGCCTTCTGTTTGGCACAGTACTTAGTAAGGCAAGAATGAGTTAAATAACAGACTTGCGAAAAAATAAGTAATATCAAGTAACAAACTATATATATATAGTATAATCCACCAATAACAGATGACGCACTTGGGAGTGCTCGTAGACTCATAGGATAATTCAGGTTGGAAGGGACCTCTGGAGGTCAACTATGAGGTCAGACCAGGTTGTTCAGGACTTTAGTCTGGTCTTGAAATCCCCTACGGATGGCGACTGCACAACCTCTCTGCTTCTAATGACCACAGGATAGCATTACCAGTTGCTGTGAAAACTGAAGGGCATCTTGGTTTTGACTCAAATTTTAGTTTCATCCAGACTGGTTATATACCATCTAACTTTGCTATAATAGAAAATACAATGCAGTAACACAAGGATTTCAAATACTGCTAAAAGTCATAGTCCAGCAATTTAGGTAAATAGCCAGTGAATATATGGTACTCAGAATTTTATGCAGATTTCATTGATTCCTGTTGGTCTTTCAGAACCACATAAAGCTTTGTCTTTGGATTATTACTGGACAAAGTCTCAAATACATGAGAGACCACCATTCGTCCACCCACATGGAACTGAGTTCATGTTATCATTCATCTGTTGGGGTTTTTTTGCTTTATATGCAGCATTTTAACTATATCAGAGAGGGCTGTTTCCATTGCACTTTATTGTGCTAACAAAACTGATCATTGGATCAGTTAATCATTGGACCCATCAGGTGAGCACTTGCATTATTAACCATTTAGTATTAGGAGCAGGTAACTCATGCTGCAACATTCCTTTCTTTAACAGTATTGTCTGTGATTTTTCCTATGATGTATTGCAAGATACTTATCAAAACCCACACATGTTCTGGGAAGTGTTATTGGTCTCATTGGTGAATGCAGCAGTCATGGATGTGCCTTAGGATAGCAGACAGGCAGATGGGTTTGGCTCTGTTTCCTTCACCTTTATGGCTAAGTGGGAGGGGGAAGCAGTGTGGGGTAAATTTACTTGATGAACCACAGCTTCTGGATTTGTTCAGCTAAGCGAGAACAAGTAATAATTCAGGACTAGTGGGATTACCGGTGCCAATGGAACATGGGGTAGATGAACACCATTTTGCTGAAGTGTATGAAGTTATTTCCCAGGAGCTGCTGTGTCAGAAAGTCAGTATGGGATTTCCTTATTGGTCAGCTTTTCTAGCTGGAAACTTACTACCCCTGACTGCTAGCAGCCAATAGCTAATTGATTTGGTAGATTTAAATATGAATCTTGTGAAGATGTTTGTTATGGTTGGTCACAAAATTTGGACATGCCATCCAAGATTGCTATAGCAAATACAAAATGGTAGTGGTTTGAGCAGGACTGAAATTTTATGTCCAGCAAAATAAGCTTAAATTATAATGAAAGGAGGCCCTAGAAAACATTGAGTATATTTATATTTATAAAACATATCTTTTGTTATATACTTATATCTGCCTATTTTAATCTCTCACCTGTTTTATATTTAAACTGTTGGAGGTCCAGTTTTAAGCCCCAACTCTCTTTAAAACACTGCTCTTGTAGTCAACAGCCTCTAAGCGCAGAGTATGGCTTCTTATATTCTGAAACGGACAAACCTGTGCCTGCTCTCTTTCCAGTATCCTTGCTTGTTCTTGGGTTGTAACTGAAACCTTTTGCCATGATTTTTCTATTTCCCTGCCAAACTCATTTACCGTTGGACAACACCCAGCTCTCAATTTCATCAGTATGCATTTGCCTCTTTGCAAGTTGTCAAATGACTAGTCAAGCCTTAAAAAAACATCTCTGGAGAGAGATTTTCAGGTAGCTGAAAATTAGCAATAGCATTTCTACCTGTGGCTATGAAAGAGAGTGTGAGAAGTAATGATTATCTGATAGCCAAGAAAGGCTGGTTGAGAAGTTGTCTGGGTTGTCTCCCTGACCACCATTGACTACTGAACCTGTAAATCATTTCTCTTGACAATTAGCGGCAGAAAGCACAGCTGAGAGTACTCTTGTGAGGTTTATTTACTGTAGATGTTGCTAATCATATATAACGATTTGTTGTGGGTCTGAACATGTGATTCTACTGACATTTCTTTCACTAAGGAGACAACCAATGGGGGGTCTGCTACTGCCCAAATCTGTGCTTCTTATGCTGTTGTGTGGGTGCAACTCATGTCAGTGCTGTGAGACTTCCTCAGGAAACTATCCTGGGTTAATCTTGCAAAAACAAACAGGCAAGACAACAAGCTAAACAGAAAACAAAACAGAAAACTGAATAAACCACAGAAAAATATCAGGATTTTTGTTTATCACTGAAAGACTTCATATCCCAAACAGTGAGAGACATTATAATACAGCACGTGCTGTTAAATAGACAGTTTCTCCATGAAAAAGGTGTAAGAGAGTTCCTCCATAAGCTTCTCTCTCCTTGAGTCTAGACTGCTTTATTCTGGAAATTGTGTGTGCTGTCTTTATCAACTTGGTGATTTTTTAGCAACCCAGACAACTGCCAGCCTTTGTCAGGGGACAGAAAGGAACCAATTCATAAACTTTCTCTGTTTTATGTTCTTTAGGGATTTTTGAGGGATTTTCTTCTTTCTGCATTGGGAGTTGAATCTGATTTTGAGATAAACCCTTCTGATCTCATGACTGTCTACAAAAGAAGCCAAAGGTTTCTCTTGCTTCGAGGGTCTGAGCAATATGGAAGTCAGAAGCGAGGAAGCTGGAGAAGCCAAAGGGTATATCAAACAGAAAGATAAGGTAGAAAACTTTATCAGAGGCCAGCGTAAGGCAAAAGATTCCTGGACATATGTGCTACAGGACAAGAAGATTTCAGGGCTGGAGAAAGATCAATTAGGACAGAACTTTGGGTGGACAAGTGGGAGCAAGGGCAAAGGAGGCAATGTTAAACAGAAATGCTACTTCAGCCTGGTGCCATGTTGAATAGCAGAGAACAACCTGTTCTTGTATACCTGGGGTTTGTTAACCCACTAGTCAATAAGATTGCTTAGTCTCCAGCAGTGCTGATTGGGGCCAGGTGTTTGGTTGCAGAGCTTTCTTTCCAGGCAGGATCTAATAAGAGCTGACAGCAACAGTTCAGGGAGGTCTTCTCTTGGAGCCTTGTCCTTGGAAACATCTGGCGTTGCTTCTTTCTTTTGATTCATCAGTGACAGACGCCGTTTTCTTCATTTTCTTATCATAGTATGTGATTGTGATAAGGAACGTAGACATTTCTAGAGGCCGGTCAAGTCCAGAGCCTCTGAAGGGGTTCAGCCAGCCAGCTGGGTGGGGGACACAGGTGTTACAAAGAGAGGCTAAACGTGAGGCAATGACGTATACAGCATAGTAATGAAGAGTTTCAGATGCTAAATAGATAAGAATGGGCCATGATGTGGAAGCAAACAAACTCCACAAAGCGATTTTTTTACTTTTCCTGCAGTAGTTGATCTCTAGTAACAAAAGAAGCCAAACAACTGTTTAAAATATGCTGCTTATATAAGGCATCTTATGGGAAAGCTGTGTTACTGGAATTCCTTCACTGGAAAAAGCCTAAGACAAGCATTTTGGGGGCTGGAGTAAAACTATGAGGCTCTGCAGCTCACAGAAAGAAGTAGAAGATAACTAGCAAGTCCTCTTATTTGGGTACCATAAAGAGCTACTCTACAAAGCTGCTAAAAATCTACTAGATTTTTATCGGGATCTAGGGCCAGATTTGAAGGCAGGCACATACGTCATTTGTGTGTATAATCATGGAAAAAAACTTCCAAGATAGGATATGGGACTTACAAGCCCTGGCTTTTATCTGTGCTTCAGAACTGTGAGGAAATGTTATACTGATACTACCATGGTAATTTCTGAAGGTAGCTTTTTGTATCTTTTGCTGTTATTATTTTTGGGTAGGTTCTGGTATGGGCCAAGCAATAACTTCTTGGGTCTTTGTAACATCAAATTTAAAACGGGTATGCTGCAGTGGGCCTGGTCTCTCAAAGTGAAATGAACTCTATTTCTGCCACAAAAGAGCACAAAAAGTTCTATTTGCTCCAACAAAAAGATATGGTGATTTCTGTTCTGCAACATATTCTTTATAGGACTTAGTAATATTTTTATATGCTAGATAACTCTGATACATGTAGCAACATAGAATAAAACCCAGCACAGATTTACGTGAATTTTGGGACAAGAGATTGACTGTTTTTCTTAATATATTACCTATCTTGAAAATGTGTAGGACTGCCTTATCACTGTGCTTTACTGTGCAGCCATAAATAAACTCTGACAATGCAGGAGCTTTCTGACTAGATAATAATACAGACTGTTTTTCTGGCATATCTTTTGTTAATGCAGTACTTTGGTTTGTTGTGCTTATGAGTGCGGATTTTTATGTGCTTATGTTAGGTTTGGTCAATGAGACTATAAAAACCATTAGCACTTTCAGAAAACCAAGCTGTGGCTCACTGAATTCAGTTGTCATGGCACTGCACTAACAAGTTACTACAAGTAGTTTTCCTATAACATAATCTTTACAGAGAAAAAATTGGCTGAAAAAATAGAAATCATCTTGTATTCTACTGAAGTCACTGAGTTCCTCTAGAAATTTGTCCATGTAATAATGCTGTTCCATATGTTACTGAAATTTGGATCTTCATGACTAATTTGATCTCCTTTGAGAGATATAGGTGAAATGAAATTTAAAACAAGCAGAAATACAATATCAAAAGTGCCTCAGAGCATGCTGCTTCTGGATTTTGGAACTGATGTGATAAAATATTCAATATGTCAAAAAATCAGTCAGAAAAGTTATTTTACTAAATGCAACATGATACATTTTTGTAGTTTATATCTTCTGCTTTATGTATCCACTTTTTAAACTGTTTTCAACAGATTTAGCCTTAGTCATGCAAATTACACTGTTTTGCAACATACAGTCCAAAAATAACTTGCAGGAATGTAGCATGCAATTGGTTGTCAAAACAAGGTTATTAAATCAGTGCTTAATTTTATCTCTTGATATAAGTGGTGAGATCCTTGTAAATTTAGAGACGACTATGCACTGGAGTACAGTAAAAAAATTCAGCCGATCATTTAATTACTAAAACCTGCAGGACAGAGCTCCTGAAACTCTTGACTAGTGTTAATCAAATTTATCTGATGGATTTAGCCATGATAACCAGGAGTATTTATATTGCACATCAAGTGAGGACCACCAGCACTCACCAACTGGGCCAGCCAACTGAAGGAATAATTTTAGTCCATTCACCAGTTCATTCTTAAAGGTGGTCAGAAGAGAATCCCTATGGGGACAGTGAGTAACTATTTGGACTTTCCAGTAACGCTTCAAAATGCAAACAGTCTAACACACCACATCATAGAATCACAGAATCACAGGATGGTTTGGGTTGGAAGGGACCTTCAAACACCATCTAGTCCAACCCTCTGCCGTGGGCAGGGACATCTTTCACTAGATCAGGTTGCTCAGAGCCCCGTAACATGACCTTGACCACTTCCAGGGATGGGGCATCCACCACCTCTCTGGGCAACCTCTGCCAGTGCCTCACCACCCTCATCGCAAAGAACTTCTTCCTTATGTCCAATCTAAACCTCTTCCAGTTTAGAACCGTTGCCCCTTGTCCTGTCACTACAGTCCTTGGTAAAAAGTCTCTCCATTTTTCTTATAAGCCCTCTTTATATATTGCCAGGCCACAATAATGTCTCTCTGGAGCCTTAATCAAGTAAGGTATGACTGTATTACATTAAATTAAGTTTACACCAACTATGAATAAGCAAAGCTATAGTTAAGTGAGATTTGATCAGATCTTACAGAAGATTGTAGGAAAGTCTGGGTTCTTGCAGTGTTTTTGAGGTCTCAGGATATTCCTTGCCACTGTCAGAGCCTTGTTGTGCACAGAAAAACACTCTAGCCTGGTCACTACAAATTAAAGACACCGATCCTATGCAAGACATCGTGTGCATGGAAATTTGTGCTCCTATACAGCAGAAAATAATTTTGTCTATGATTTTGGTATTATCAGAGTCCTTACTGCTATACAAAGATTTTAATGCTATTTTAAGAAAGCAAAATAGACATTCTTTTATTGCAAAAATTTGCATTGAGGAATATTTTATTTGTATCTTGCATTTTAAAAGTGCCATGGCAAGAAATGGGTTTGATTTTGAAGAAGAATCATTTTGAATAATTAACCATGAATTACTCTAATTAGAAGAAAATAATTATAGGTTGGACATAGCTGCTTCAAATGAGATGTATGGAGTTAGTGACTATTGGAAAAATAATGCCACCTGATAGAAGCTGAAATAAATCTAAAAAAGAACTTTCTCTTACAATCAGGATTTAACTATGGTATTTTAAAATGTCTCCAATTTAAAACATGCAAATTTCTTCTAGACAGAATTATTAGTAGGACTATATTGTTGAATTACAAAATCCTCAGTGTAATAATTAAAGAAGGTAGTTTTATCCTTTAAAAGAGAGTTGTGATTAACTCTTGTCTTAATATCTGAGCTCTTGCTCAGAACTGCTGAGAATACTATAGGTACCTCTTCAAATCATAAAAGGTTGATCTTGCTTAAACCCAAGGTATTTTTACAAGTAAATGCTATATAATAACATTATTTAAAATATATGTTTGTATTACATATATAGAGACATAGATATCAACAATATGGTTGCCTTCAGTTTCAGGTATAAGGGATTTAGCATCCATGCACCATTGAATTTCATTACATTGGGAAGAATAATTTAATATTTTCCTTTAAAAATCATACTTGGGAAAACACACATGGGCTGAATAGTCTAAGATTGCATACTGTTCTTCAAGGACTCTTCTGTTTCTTTGAAAATCACCTGAATACTGCAAGAAGAAGTCCTTGTAATTTAATTTTTTTAGCTACTTATTCAGGATTAGGTTTTTATTGTATAAACACATACTTACACCTTTTGTAACTTGAAATTTGCAACAAAAGACTTAAATGTGAACATCAACAAACAGTGAAATTATGATTTTTGGTGGCTCTGCAAATGCCATTCTCAATGTGATTATTGCATGCCTGTAAATAACCTGCTGTACTTTCTCTTCTTAAAATCTTAAGAAGCAATTTAGCACAATGAAAGATTAACCAATCCATTTCTGTCTGAGCAACAGGGACAGCTAAACCTGAGGTTTTCTAGACCACTATGCTGGCAGCAGTGCGTCCTCTCCAATGAATTTTACTGCCATATATTCATCATATGATACTGCTCATGCACACTATTAGCCTGTAATGTGTTGCTGAAGTCGAGATATGGAAGCAAAAGTTCTCTTGAATATTTAGCCTTATTATAATTAGCATGCCACTTCTACAAGATCCACTGATGTTCTGTTTTGATGCCAGTACAAGTAGTTTATTTTTTTCCAGTTTAATCTTCTCTTTCATTTCTTGCCCGAAATAGTGTGCTTTAGAAAAATGTAGTAGTGGCTTGTACCCAAAGGCAGGTGAATGAAACTTGCAACATGTGTAGTCAAACGTGCAGAAATAGTAGTCTTTGCCGTTAGAGGAGCTAAGATGATGGCCTCCCTCTAAAGCTTAAAGCCAAAAATTATTTCTTGGTGGGGTTAGATCATGGTTTTTGTGATAAAAATGTTAGATATTTTTCATTGACTGAAACAAGTACAATAAGACTATCATATGCGCCTCTTCAGTGGTAGCTATTTCATTTTTTTCTTCTTACCTTTTTATAACACAAGTCAGGGCACTAAAAATAACCCAACCAGAGATTGTTCAAGCGTTTAAACTGTGCATCCTTATGAACGTGGTATCTGAACATTAGTTGTATTAACTCACTCCAGAGCCGATGCGTGTTATCTTAACGCAAAATGTGAGAGTGCTCCCATCTTTTGTTTGTGGTTAGAATTCTGTCATGTTGGCCCATCCTTTTAAATGTGAATAATACTTTCTGCTGAATTTTTTTTGTGTTACCTTCCAGATGCTTCTAAAAGGCTTGACTTTGAGCCTGTGAGAAAATTATGTTGACCATCTAACCACAGAATGCAGACCTTCTAGAAGATCACTTAGAACTTCTAAATTCTGTAGTAGTTTCTGAACATACAGGCTGTTGGGTTTTTTTCACATTAAATTAATTTAAATTATATTAAATAAATATATATATTAAATTATATATATTTATTTAAATATATCCTATTCAACTTCTTACCCACATAGTATTTAGCCATGCTTTACCGATTTTTTACCCAGATTGTTGTCATAAACAAATTTTCCATATAATGTGGACATTAGTGTGTTGTCATTTCATCTCAGTGTTTTAGAATTTTCATTCTTAGTTGATCTAGAACCTTGTAAATTATAAGCAACTTTAAGCAACTCAAAAGTATTGTGAAGGTGTAAAGTAAAACTAAGGATGATGTAGAAGAGTCATTCTTTTTATGAATAGTATAATCAGATCACTCTGGGTAAGGTCTTCCACCTTTCCAGAGTGAATAAATCTGTCTATTCTAATTCTTTAGAAATATAACTTTAAAATGAAGGAGGGGGGGAAAAAAATCTCCTTTCAGAATTTAATTGCCAAAATGTGTTTATAAAAAAAAGTGATGAAAAAATGGGGCATTTAATTATGATTTAAAATGATTGAAATTCCAGTGCACCTGTTTAATCAAAAGAAAATAATGTATGCGCAGTAAAATCTTTTTCTATTATGCTTCTGATGACAATAGCAGGGTATTAAGAAAATATAATAAGAAAAGTAATATCTAACATTTTGTTTTGTTATGTCAAGAGATAGAATAACTGTTACTGGATAATTTTTACAAAATTCTCCTATATTAAGTTATAAATTTCCAATTCAGCTTCATCTGATTACCATCTAAAGCTGAATGTTCACCCAAATATACAGTTATTATATACCAGATATTGGCATATCCCTGGTATACTCTTAACAAAAATTTATTATCCTCCGATACATACCTCTGTACAGAGTATTGCAAAGCTGTTACCAAGACACATGAGCGTTTTCTGCTTACAGTACAGGAGAGCTTTAATTACGGGATTCAGTACTTTCTCCGTCTTTTCATGTAACTACACCTCCACTCTGTGAAGAGCCGTGGGCTGTGCCGTTGCTGGACCACGGTTGTACAGCGAACAGAGCTGCTGTACGAATAACCCCTGCTTCATTACTGCCGAAGCTGGAGTGTGTGGACAGGCAGACTGCTGCAGAAAGGGACGGGATCCCGGCGCTTGAACGACGCGCTGAATTCTTCCACTCTTGGCTGTGTGACAGAGTTTGTGCAGGGTGCAGACCAGGTTACTTGCAGTGGAGAATATGACGTGTTATTTGGAGCCGACAAGAGCATTCACAGCTGTAGATGAAATCACTGGAAGATGTTCCTTCAGAAAGGAAACCACTGCGTGGTGCTAAGTATTCTGCAAGAGTGCATTAATGATGTCTCAAACTGGGAACTCAAATTTGGTTTTAATCTCTGTCCCAGTTTGGCGATACATTAAATGGGGTAGCGTCTATTCATCTCAAAGTATGTTGTATATTTTCTTTAGTGTTTGTGAAGCACTTGGAGAGTGATGCCAGCAACAGAAAAGCTCAAGAGAAAATTAATAATAATGATAATAATACAAGCTTTGAAGCGTGTGGTAAATTAGATATAAGGTCATCCACTGAATGCTTAGTAGGAAATACAATATTGAATATTACACACTGAAAGATTTATCTCTGCTCTGTGCCCCCAAAAGACAGAGGTAGGTAGAAAAATGGTGTGTGAGACTTAATCGTTAAAATTCATAGTTAACCTTGATTCCAGCATTTTCAAACTTTTTAAGTACCTAACTTTAAACCTTTTAACAAAATTTTTGTGTCTGTGAGAGAATTTGTACATGTCTGATTATGCTGTAGCATTATCTAGTAGGTAAGGGGGAAAAGCACTTCTAAATGAGTTAGCCTTTTGTAGGATAAATTGAAACCAGGACACTGAGTATTCTGGACAGGCTGTTCAGAAAGTGTTTGTAAAACAGGAGAACGATTTAGTTTCTCTTTAATATAACTTTTGTCTAGCTCTTTCGCTCTTTCTGTTGTGTACCTTGTTTTCAACAACTTCAGGTTACTGAAATAGTTGAGTTGATATGTATATGAAAACATCTATCTGTGTAATCTTTGTCTGGTTCTTTAATATGATTTCTAGCTCAGATTTGTCTCCGATTCTGCAACAGACTACGTATCTGTACAGTCTTACAGATATGCAAAATAATGACCTCCTATGTTACGGTTTTATATATTGTTTTTGCATCTAAAGCACTTAACAGTCCCAAGCAGCAGTTGAGTATGTTGAGATTTAAAGAAATAATTCATTTTAGTTCCTTTTAACTTGTCCTCTTATCGCCGAGTCTTTAGCCTGCACGTGTTCAGCCTTTTCCGCGAAGTATGAGAGCATGGTTTCGTTGCTCAGTCTCATCACTCCAAGGAGCACAACTCTATGAGCAGTGCTCACTCTTCCTGCTGGGGCAGTTCATGTGGTTCGTTGTGGGTGAGAGTCCTGCCACGGATCCGCTATATGTTAGGTGTTCCTAGGGCCACGTGCGTACACCTTATCGCGCATCGAGTCCTTTCACACACCTAGCATGCGTTCAGGGCGCTACTTCTGTGGCATACGATGGCTGATGGGTTGTAGGCTGGCACCACTGTTTCAACAAAAATAGTAAATATTTTGTGATTGTATTGTAGGAACACGACATTCGCCTGAATTGCTGCCTTTAGAACAGACAAAAAAAAAAACCCATTCCTACACAATATCCCAAGTAACGATTGATTAAGTGCATCATTTGCACAGTGATTTCCCCCTTAACAATTCCAAGCGCTCAATTAGCAAAACTTGATCCCTTAATTGAGGCTTTGCGTATTCATCTTTTTTTAAACTACAGTTTAGGTGGCTATTGTTGAAAATACACATATAATTGTTTAAAGAACATCTCTCATTTTGTCTAATGCATCTTTATTGAATGCAACTGAGTGCCTTTTTCAGTAAGACGAACAGGAGATGTTTCTCCCTCTTTTCTTAATGTTGCTGCTGGTCAATCTCTTATAAAAAATATTTCAAATGTAAAATAATATTGGGTATGGTCTCAAGCCACATTATTTATATACTGCAGATTAGAACAGATAATTTTGTGCTGCTTTCCACTGTGATCCAGATGTATCCGTTATGGAGAACATCCTATCTGTGCTTTTGCCTACGTGGTTACGGCAGTTACCTTCTGACCTACACTGTCTTTGGATTTCAAAATCCAAATTAATACCATCTGTTTGAGCTATTTCATTCCCTTTTCTGTGGCCTAAGGAAAACGAAGTGATTTTTAAAAGCTGATGTATTGTTACAGTGTTCGTTCAAAGAGGTCAGCTACAACTTCTTGTTAAATTCAGCAGAAAAAATTCTAAGAAGTAAGCTGCCGCTTGAGCATTTTTGCAGCCGTATTTATTCAGACGTATTTACATGTCTGAGAAAATTACAAGTGTGAAAACAAATCTAAATTAGCTTTTTCACTTTTACATATAGTTTATCTCTTTGCCTTAAAGATTTGTGATCTTGCCAAGGTCATTCTCCTCACTCACATTTTTGCACTCTAGCGTTATGGTATGTTCTTTGCACATACAAGAATGCTGCAACCTTGCACTTACCAGTGGCATTAAAATGAGTGAATAAATGTCAGAACTGAACAAGTCTTGACTGTCAAATATAAGCTTCTCTAGCATTCATGGCTAATGCTCTAATCATCGGTGCAAAACATGGAAATAATTTGCTTTCCCTACATGTTTTTACTGGCCAGGATGCATAGGGGAGTAGTGTGCTCAGTCATAATCATGCTCCACAAAGGCTGGAAATGTTCCCTTTGAGCTTCCAATCATTAGGCCAGCCGAAGTGAAGACAAGACCATTGACAAGTGAGAACGACAATAATTTATTTTCTATTGATGGGTTGTGACAAATCATGTTTGGAGCAGTGGCTGCATACTGTGGGGCTACACGAAGAAGGACTGCGATGGCCCTAGATGAAGCTGGTCACAGCTCATTTAGTCCAAATGTAGCCACCTGGGTGGTGAAACGTACCAGCCCAGGCATTCCCGCACAAAATTAGATCACTTATAGGCAAGGCATATAGGGGTTCCTACAAGGCATTAATCAAGGGAGGGGGTGAGCTGTCAAAATGTGGATTTCAAAATTAAGGAACACAAGAAGGATTAAAATGCAGCCACATCAGAAATTCAGGAATATAATTTCCATCACATAACTCCAGGTACGGAAAAGAGCTTGGAAGAAGAAATAAGTGAAATATTAAGGGTGCTTTCAGTAGGGGTAGATTTTTACAGATGTTAATTAGTAAAAGCAGCATGAGGATTTATTTAAGCTTGGGCACACCCCCTTCAACTTCAGCTGACAGGTCAAATTAATTTATGTGCTTCCTACCAGTGCATAACACAGTTCATATCTTATTTAAATTTACTTTTGCCAAGGTCCACTGATGTGCTTAGCATCTGACATCTCACGCTGTTTCAGAATACAGACGGATATTTTATTTTGCAGGAATATGAAAAGCCTGCCCTGTTTATTTTATCAACTCTATTTATATTTTATTTCTACAGAAGAAAAAATTAAAAGAATAATGAGAGTATTTTGCATACATTTTACTCTACTTCTTTTTTTAATATGATTTTTGTTTCCCAAGAAATTCTGCTGTCTGTCTTTAAAGTCAGATATCCTCTTAAGCAGCGGTCCTTGAATCAATCCTCTGAATGGAAGCATCCTGACCTGACCAGCTAAGCATTGCTTCAGACGTTGTGGCGTTTCGGACTTTCTTTTCATATTGTCCATTGCCCCGGAGGGAGAAAAGAGGGAAGGAACAATCAGAGGGGCAAAATTCCTTTTATCTGCAGAAAAAATGTAAAGTAGACATCTCTCCTGTCTGGCATGCACTGGAACAAAATCTCCCGCGGTAGCCCCCTCCTTTGCCTCCTGCATCTCCCTCCATTGTTAACTTGGAAAAGTGGAGAACTGGGGTTTTCTACTTGAGGGGAGAATCGCCAATATCTCTGAAATGCTTCGGAAATCAGTAAATGAGCGGGAGTTGTCTCGGTGTTGCCACAAATATCGTACTCCTCTGCGTCAGCTGGTTTCTGACGGCCATCAAAGCGGGCATCCCCAGCTCCTGCACCCGCGAGCGGCTGTCGGAGTGGAACCCTTCGGCACACGCATGTTCCTCTGGAAGGGGCTGGGGGCCCGCAGCCCACAGGGGATGACAGCCTGCTTCTCCGGCAGTTGCTACTTACTGCTCACACGGACATCTCTACTACGGCACTGAAAATCCGATGTGTAAGCCCCACTAAACATACAAAAAAAATAATTTGTGCTTATACAAGTAAGGATTGTGTATGACAGGATATGTAAATGACAGAATTAAGGCTTTCCTGTGTCATGCTTCTAAAAAATTGTTCTATTTCATCTATTAAGACAATATTTTTTTATTTACTTGGAACGAGTCTAAGACTCTCATATCTAGTAATACGGTTTAAGTGATCTCAAACTTAATGAGAAAATACATATTTGGCAATTGAAATGTCTATGAATTGTATTTATTTCTCTTCTAATCATCTTAAATTATAACGTACTTAAGAAAATGCAAAACACGTGGGGCAGAACTAGAGTTATTACGTCTTTTAGGTAATCTTGAATTTCCTGTTTATATATTACATCAGGAGATTTGTGTAAAAAAAAGTCAAGTGTGACGATGGTTTATTACCATAACGTGTGCAATACAGAGGCAAATATATAACATTTAATGTGCCAGGTAATCTGTGAGAAGAGTTAATTATGTCAGTGTATTTTACATACTGTCAAGCTTCCTTTAAAGGGACATCTCCATCTCCTCTCCTCCTTTAAGGTAATTGTATCACACTGTGATCCTTAGAAGCACACTGAAAATACAATGGTTTAAAGGTAAAAAATAAAATTATCTTTCAATATACAGACATATGACATAAAATACACAGTTTGTTTATACTAGTTAATAATTTTTGTAGGTTTCCTCTCTGTTTTCATCTCAGATTTTTAGTGCAGCTAATCTAAAAATAGTATGAAAACAATGTACCCTGTATGTAACTCCACCTCTATATTTCCTGCATGTTGCATTTCTATTGGAAAAATAGTAATGAATTTTTCTAAATAATTCATTATACCAGGCACTTGAAAATTTTATTTTTATTTGGTATTATTTTGTCCTCTAAGGTAACATGACAGGATAACTGTCTTGCATAAAAACCAAGATCATCATTCTTTTTCACTGCCTATCAACCAGTTTGTGCTTAACCAAGCATTTATTTATTAGTTCTTAATGGTAAGGTCCACGAGGTTACTACACCTGAGAGAAAAATCTGTAAGACAGGCTTTCTAATTAATCACTGGGAGGGTTCAAGAAGGTCTTGTTATTTCTGTGTACAGTAGAATTTATGTAGTCTATTACAAGTGTTGATTGGTAAAACTGCAGCTCACTTTTGTTTCTTCAGATCTGTAGTTCTTCTTGTGCTAAACTGTACCATTCTTATCATTCTGTTTATAAACACACTCAAGAAGGTGTGTATAGAGGGAGACGGGTGTAACTTGTTGCCTGTTTACCCCCTGAGCATCTGGAAAAAAGACTGGTGAGAAAGAAAGGGAAAAGGAAAATGAAGAATATCGAGGGCGGCAATTTCAAACATGGATGGATTGAGGTGGGGGGAAATGACAAAGTAAATGTCCTGCATGAAATCACATAGTTTGCAAACAATGTAGAGTGAAAAACCTGCAAAATAATTCAAGATATCATTTACTCTGCATGTTACCCTATTTTGTCTAAGATGTCAGAATCTGGTAAACCTGACCATTTAATGAGATCTGCTAGGTGGTACCCTTCTTTTCACTCGGGCTGGGCAGAGCTCTTGCTGCTGGAACACAGCCACTCAAGAGCCAGGAAAGCTGGAGAAAACTTCTGACCTCTCACAATATCCGTGTGCTGAAATTCCTTATTAAAAATCCTTCTTTCGAAATTGAGTTCTGGAAATGAATCTCTTCCACACCAGCTTCCCCCAGCTGACGTACGGTCCAGTTTCAGAGAAGCTCCCCTGGCACCGTGACCAGGAGGGATGAGGAAGCCAGAGGAAACATCTCTTTAGTCACCACTATCACCACTATCATAATAGAGTAAAACTGCCCAAACTGATCCTTATAAATGTAATGTCTCTTTATTCCTAAGGAAATCATTTGCAGCAAAGAGAATAAGTAGAGTGCATGGAAAAAACTGGAGCTGGAGGATTATTTCCTTCCTTTACTTCTTCAGTGAAAACCAGACTGCACATTTTAGAAGACTCTGAACTCTGGGCTTCTGTAATCCTTCTGTGCCTTGTTTCCACAGTCTGTTAAATAGAGATACATTTCTCTATGTGGCTGTTTTGAGAAGAATATATAAAAAATTCAGCTATATGGGTTTCTTGTGCCACTGGAAATCTCCATACAGAAAGCTGAAGAACTGCGTTGGCAATGCTCTTACAAGGAAGCAGTTTTAGGTCCCTTGACTGGATCCCCTTCTTCTGAGCTCCTCAAAGACATATGTTTTTTCTTCCCATTTTCACAGATCAGTGTAGCTTTGCCTTTACCTATACACAAGCCTTCTTCCTTTTTCATGTTAGCATGTCACTCTTCTTTTGCCATCTTACCTACATGCTTTCCTCCTATGCCTCTGGAGATCTATGAATTTCAGCCTCTTTTGAACACTGCTGTGGTTTAACCTCAGCCAGCAACTGAGCACCACACAGCCACTCGCTCACTCCCCCCCGGCCCCAGTGGGATGGGGGAGAGAATTGGAAGAGTAAAAGTGAGAAAAACTCATGGGTTGAGGTAAGAACAGTTTAATAATTGAAATAAAATAAAATAACAATAGTAGTAATAACAATAATAATAGAATATACAAAGCAAGTGATGCACAGTACAACTGCTCACCACTCGCCAACCGATGCCCAGCCAGCCCCCGAGCAGCGGCCCCCCCCGGCCAGCTTCCCCCAGTTTACCCCTCCCAGCTTCTTGTGCACCTGCAGCCTTCTCAGTCGGTAGAGCATGGGAAGCTGAAAAGTCCTTGACTTAGTGTAAGCACTGCTCAGCAACAGCTAAAACATCGGTGTGTTATCAACGTTATACTCACCCTAAATCCAAAGCACAGCACTGTACCAGCTACTAGGAAGGAAATTAACTCTGTCCCAGCCAAAACCAGGACAAACAGGTTCTTCGTTTTGCAAAAGGATGTCCTCACCTCTTCTGCAGGTGATGTTTCCACAGGGAGAAGTAGCAAGGGAGCTTCTCCTTGTTTACACTTTGCTTCTCAAGGTTTCCCTTGTTTCATCAGATCACAGGAGGGAACCTTCATGCTCCTGAGGGCCAAATGCCAATGAGGGCCTCCACACTGGATTTCTGCATCCTTAAACAAAGCTACAGCTTGAATTGCTGATGTTCATCTGAAATATATGGATAAAAAGCCACATTTTGCCACATATCTCTTTTTTACTCATAGAAAATTCTTCCACAGCTGCATATTGTCTAGTTTGCTAGAACTGGACCTACAATTAAAAAAAAAAAAATCAGTTAACAGATCATTTTATGCAGTTCAACAAAGGTTCTATATAGGTAGGGATAGTTGCACATATTTATGCTGGATTTGAGGGTGGTCAAACACTGCAGCAGGTTGCCCAAAGATGCTGCAGACTCTCTGTCCTTGGAGGGGTTCAAGACTTCACTGGACACAGACCTGAGCAACCTGACCTAGTTACACCTGTTTTGAGTGGGGGCTGGACCAGATGACCCCTAGAGGTCCCTTCCAACTTCGATGGCAATGAATGTGTTCAGACTCTGACGGAGAATGTTTGAGGTATCGAGCAGCTTTAACCTATGGAACCTGGCTGAGGACCGGGGTCTTGTGAAAGACCACCGCTGCAGTCCTTAACATAAGACAATAAAGACAATTAATCTCACACCAGAGCGACACCACTAGGAAGAATAAAAGAAGCGATGCTATTAGTAAGATTGAGAAAGAGCAATGCTGTTGATAAAACTGAGAAATGGTAAAGCCATTTGAGATCAGAAGGAGCCCGATGTAAATCCTTGAAGACTGGAGACTGAAGGAAGAAGGCTACTTCGGGGCAGTCCCTGCATGAGTATTGATGGTCCATCCCAATGCACTGGACAAAAGCCCAGTTCCCCAGTGCCTTACCTGGCAAACAGGCACCCATGTCTGAAACCGGCAAAATGTAGTGACCGAGGGCGCGTATGAGTGGATGCTTGTGCTTCGGACAGGTTTTGACTAATAAGAACACAGGTCCTCTTCCCCTTCTAATAGAATCAGTTAAATCAGATATAAGGTAACGTTAACCCTAAGAGCCACTTGCAGCAATTGTTAAATTGGAAAGTTACTATTTCCAGAAAAAAAAAAAATTATTGTATACTAGAATATTTGGCATGTGAAATTTCATGAAGATTGATTATTTTACGGACAAGTTTGGGCTAAAGATGGATGTAACACCGTAATCTTCAATTTTAACTAAAAGGCAACTGCTGTGCCCCCATCATTAAGCTGTAATTCTTACAAAAACTTCAATTAATTGGATTTTTCACCAGAACTTTTTTGTTTGATTTAAAGTACCATGTAGATTCGTTATAGAAACTTCATTTAAATATGGATTTAATTAGAAATGTTTTATAATTTTAATGAGTCTTAAAAGTCTTTTGATGAGCAGTCAGTGTAATTATGGTATTTAAAATGATTGGATAAATGCATACTTTATAATTTACCTTCCTCGCAACTGTGTTTTCATGCCGGTTATTTTTAACATGAAGAATTGTTTCATTTTGTGTCAGTTTATCCTCCTCTTTCTTCCACAAAATGTTTTATCTCTGAAATAAAATTAAATATGCATGATACTAGTAGTATTGGATAATAATGTAATAGCACAGTTAAAAATCAATCTAAGAGAGGAAAATTATTTTGGTTTTGTTAGAGAAGTGACTAAATTGATAATTTGTTATCCAGAAGTAAATTACAGACTAGCTCTGTCCTATATGTGTTGTCTCTTTTGTGTTTGAGGAAATTACCTGCAAAATTGCTGCAGAAGACATGTTGCACTAGGTATTGTGCTATCAGCAATCTGCTTCACTACTGCAACATAAAGAAAGAGAGAGGCTCAGCAAGTTTAGGAAAATAAGGAGGTTATAGAACTAGCAGTTAAGAGGGGAAAAAATGGGCTTTTTAATGCATCGTGTACTTTATCACACAACCTACAGGAAGACCACTAACTGTCACATGCTGAGCCTTACAATTCATTGTTCAGAAACAGTACACATTAGCTCCTGCATATCTAATAAATTGTTGTTACATTGCTTTTTGTGTGTGTGTGTGTAGTTGGATATATCTTTATTAATGAAAACTGAGCTCATAGTAAGTTGAGTCTTTAATACGGAATAGATAAGCTAATATTAGTGCAACCAGCCTAAAGAAAGCAGTGAACAACAATTTTACGTATTGTTTCTCAGGACTGCAATACCTCTCTGCAAATCAGTCAAATCTATTCTAGTGCTGCAGGAGGGTCTCATTTCCCCACAGTCCCCAGATCTTTTTATTTACTAAATATTCATTTACTGAATGAGTACTTCAGGAAAAAAATACTTGACTATAATGTAACGCGCATCGACAATTCCCATCCCCTGATTTGATCTCCTTTGGCTTGCGGGTCGCTGGCCATGAGGTAGCCATGCCTGCTCAGCGCTAAGCTTTAGTGTCTTACCCAGAAAAGACTATAAAAGAAGGGTAAACATGTAATGATACTTGCTTGACATATTCGCCCACATCCAGAAAATTGAGCTCCTAGTTCCTAGCTTTAAATGGATCTGCCTGTGGGTCTCCATCTTGCAGCGTTAGTACAGTCTCTGTTTTGTGTCAGCAATGCTAGGTTCAGAAATTTTCCTCCTCCTCTTGCAAAAGAATATGAAAATGTATCCTGTTCTATTAATTGACTGTTGTTCATTCAGTGTCTGTCTTTTAAGTGTAAGGAGAAACTTAAAAGCACTCATGCTTTGCAAGTAGATACTTGTATAATATCATCTATGTACTGTTATCTTCATATCTCATATGTGTACTGTCATATGGGAAGGCTTAAGATCTTTCAATTTTTGTTGTAGTGTATGTCTGTGGGACTTTTCTTATCAGTATTGAAAATTTTTATTTTGAACATAATTTATTACATAGTCAAGTAGTCTGGTTCTCACATTTCTACAGAGCTTCCCAGCAGGTGCTAATGCTATTTTGCCATGCACTGTTGTGTAATTTAGTATTACCAAATATAATTCTGGATGTGTTACTACAACTTTTTCTTTTTTTTTTACGTTGAAGCACACTTACAATTTTTAATACCATTTTTCCATGAGCCCATTTAATTGTGGCTCTCTAGGACTATACTTCTTTTTGTGAAAAATTGTTGAGAGTTTAAATCAAATTGTAGTCTATGTCCTGTCATTTCCGGCTGGTATGTCTGTCTAGCGAACACTGATTTTTACATGCATAACAGCTTTATGATCTGCAATACCATTTTTGGATATTGAGAATACTAATCCAGAACCATCACGTAATTTTTTTCTGGCTTAAACAAATAAATCTGTGCTGATTTATATCATTGATATAAAGCTTCCATGAGCATATTTAAGATTAGAATATCAGAATCTGATAATTTCTTCCTTTATTTTCTTTCATGTGTTTTAACAAAATGTTTTTTGTGAAAACAAGCTTTTAAACAGTATTAAGACCTTCTTAAACTTTTCTGGGAAACTCCTTTACTCTTTTTATGTTTCATTCCACTTTCTATGTACATAGGTCTTGTTCTTTTTATCTTCATGCCTTCTTTTGTTGTCATTTCGGCTAGTTCCATGAGGTTGTAAAAAGCTTTCAGAAATATTTTCATCCTTGAAGTAATTGCGTAATTTATTTTTTCCATTTACTTATCTTTCCTTCTATCTAATTTATTCCTCCAAGATAAATACTCTTATAAATCTCTGTTCTAAGGTTTACCTGTTTGTGATTCTTTTATTAACCCTTTACTTTATCTTCAGATATTATGCTGACCTTTAATTTGTGTCCAACTTTTAAAATATTTAAATTACTCAAGCACTTACTTATGCCAGTAATAGCCCAGCCTTGGGAGGTCTGTCTATTGAATCCATTCCACAAGGAAATCCCCTTATCCGTCAGCGGTGGTGCTATATTGTGCGGGGCATCGTTGCACCTTATTTCTCTGCAAGTGTAAATACTCCTAGTTTATAAATGTTTCAAGATCGCTCTGAAAAAGCTTTGCCGAGAAGAAGAAGGGAACTGCTTAAATGTGTCTGTTTCCATGTTTCTGCCTTTTCCTTTTTCCCATTTTGCAGTGTCACTGATGCTGTCACTTCCATTTTGGCTTCTCACAGCTACCAGCCCAAGTCACAGAATTTACAGCAATAGTCGTGGATTTGAGGAGGAGAGGAGCTTATTTGTGGTTGGCACAAACATGAGCAAAATTTATACCGTGCAATATATAAAAACCTTGCCTCTTGTATTTTGGCATGATGTCAGTTTTATGGAACTATTTAAAGGCATTTTACACAGACTCCATCATATTTTTTTCTACGGATACTTGCCCAGTTTTAATCTCTTCCATGATACCTAGATCTCCTGGTCTTCTAATAAATTTTCTATGTGGATTTTAGGGTGTGCAGCTTTACGGTGAAAAGAAATTTGAAGGCAGAGAATGAAACTCTACACAAATGCCTTTTATTCTTATTATTCGCCTTTCATAAGAGAGAGGTCAGAGTCGTCTTGACAGGAGACTGTTCGTCTGTTTTCTGCAGCACCGCAGTTGGGTTTTAAACACTCATGCGCTAGTGTGCATGCACCTGAGAAGCAGCATAGCCATGTTAAAAGATTGGTGGTGAGTGACTATGTAAGGTAGAAGAAGTGGGTGTGGCGTTTATTTAGCTATGATTTGTATAAGCGTAGGATAAAGATGAGCCAGGCCCGTAACCATTTTGTGCTTGACCTCTCAAAGGTTCTTTTGTTCATAAAAATCTTAATGTAGTCATTACAAGCGCTTCATCTCTTCCTCTGAAGTGGCTCAGTCACTAAAAAACGTTGTAAGTAGACAGAAAAAGCACACTTTTACACAGTGCCCACTTCTATCATCTTCATGGTTTCAGCCATATCTGTGGCTGCTTCAGATACTTCAGAAACAGAAAAAGTGCTGCTTAGGATGAAATAGACATTGCAAGTGCCAGCTGCAGCAGACACTGTAGGTTTTATGATCCTAAGGCTCTTTGTAATTTCTAAATATATCATTCTTATTAAAAATACTGAATAATTAAAACCATTTCAATACATTTTCAACAATTTATTCGTTTAATATTTTATCCTAGAATAAAGTTCACATGATGCTCCACAAATATGTAGTAAGAATGCTGTTTGCCTTGAGCAGAAATAAAGAAAGAATTAGAATTTCAAAAAAGAGAGAAACATTGCACTAACTTTGGCTTCATGGTCTCATTTATTGTAATATCCATCATTTCTTTATTTCTTTGGCAGCTCTTTATGCAGGAATTATTCTTTTTCTGAAAGCACTGAACTTTGTGCTGATTTCTGATTTTTAAAAATAAAAAGTGCATTACCAGGAGTTCAAATATGGCAATGAATTATTACGTTTTTTAACTCTTTGCTACCTCAGATCTATCCTAATCAGGGTTGATCAAACACTGTTGCTTAGCGTCTTGTTCTCTGAAATGTGTAAGCAGCTGCAGAGAAGTTAATAGGCTACCGATTCCTGTTTCAAATGCTGAAAATAGCATTAATTGATAGGCATTCTGCCAGATACTGTAGGCTCCACCTGTATCTGCTTTTTTGTGCATCTTCCGAATCTTCATATGTGATGTCTGGATGATATATAGATTTTATCGGCTTGGTTTCGGTATACTTGGCGGATAAAGGAGAGGAAATTATATTCCTGTCATGAGAAGATTTCTGAGATTTAGAAAATGTTCCCATCCCGCATCAAGATGAAATCCAAACCTTTTAAAGTTCATCACGCAGAGACACAAAGCCAGGAGCCTGGCAGGTGGGGATTTCACCGGTACATGGGAGACCCTTCCTCTGTCACTCTCGCATGTCTCCTGTGAGTCATTTCAATCAGAAAGATACAGACCGTCCCACAGTGACACTTTCTTTCTCCTTTGTTAAGGAATTAATAAAATCCTCGCTGAATCGCTGTATTGCAGCCCGATAGAGTGCTGCACATCCTCCATCATTCTCCCCGAGTCCCTGACCAAGGCGGCAGAGTAGGGATGTGAGCCTGGGTCCTGGCTGGCAAAGGCCAACCTGTTAAACTGTCTGAAGGTATTTTCTTGATTTCTAGCTTTGAAATGTGTTTTCCTTTTGAAAATTATGTAAAAGCGGGTATACATCCATAAAAAATGTTCAGCAAATTGGTGTTTTCTGCGTCAGTAAAAGTTGTGAACATATGTCTTCATGAGTTTCCTGGTTGCAGATACATGCGCGTAATCCCAAGCAAGTTCCCAGTTCCAACAATCAGTGGGAATACATATCATTTAGACGATAGCAACAACAAACCTGTGCAGTTAATTGAATCCACATGTCCCAACCAAGTATTTGCATGGTGTTACTCTTCTCTTACATGTCTTTTTCTTCATCCGTCTCCTCCCTGCTTTGTGACTTCCGCTCCGGACATCATACGTATCTTACACAACGAACTGTAAAACTGCCTTTTTGCTTTATCTGTTGAACAATGCCATCCTTAGCTTATGTACCCTGCAAAACTATGCCAGCAGAAGGTTTGGCAAGTAATTTGCCAAATGTTCTTCTCACTAGCCAGTTAGACTATTAAGTAAATCTTTGCTGGAGGTCATACAAAATTGATATTGGATATATGCTGCTCAGGTCATTTAAGTTTTGTCACGTTATAGTCACGTTTGTTTATTTCTTTTTTGTACCACAAGGTTTTGGTTATTGCAATGCGAACAGATTTATGAAAAATAATGTAATAGGCCAATTCCTTTAGTATTTATATTAAGTAGAGGAAAATTCTTCAATCACTGCTTGCATTAGTAAAACCAATATTATACTTGAAATTATTCTACTGGAAGGATTTGAAAACGAGAGCCTCATAATCTTTAAAACAATATTTGCACAGTAGTATTTAACTTTCCAAAGAATGGAGGAGTGGAAAAAAGCTACAGTAAATATGAGGTATATTAAGACATTTCATCATGTAGTATTTCTGTTTAATCAACCCCCTATTTAGCAACTATTCTAAATATGTGTCTTGAAAAATAGTAAACACTATTTACAGTTAAAAATTTCCATGTGTATGCATGTTGAGTAAATTAATTAATCACCATGATTTTAAAATGTATTTAATACACAGCTTTATGAAGTTAACGTTTTATAGATGCTTTCCTCAAGATCAGTTTTACATATCAGAGCTCAGTACGCTGTTCTGTAGAGTCACCAGTCTTTGTAATGGGTCAAAACCAGATGAAATTTGCCTTTGTTTATTCATCTTTTTCCAGTTAACAACAATTTAATGAGCGGACCTGAGCTAAGCAGAGAAAGCAAAGCTCTTTGCCAATTTATTCAGGAGAGCTGTTGGGGAATTTCTTCTAGCTCTCTCCCGTACCTTGGTTGCAAGATGTTAGTCTGCATGACTGATTTCCAGTATTTTCAGTCTTCTCTTCACTCACTCTTCTCAGCGTTTGCGGCTTTCTCGTTTCTGGATATAATTAGTTACACTGATACAGGCAATACTATCTTGCATGGAATGAACTGGGGGAAATTACTAGTTTCTCAGTTCCAAACATAAACCAGTACTTTTTTTATTTAGTTATTTAGTTATTTAGTTATTTTGCAGGAACCTTTCTGTAAAGGGTTGTAATACAGCAGTGAAAGACCTAAATGACTAACAACGAAGCATACTGCGGACAAAGATCCTGTTTATGTATCTTCAATTCCTTCTCTGTATTTGTTTATTCACCTGTTTGCTAGTCTGAAATTGATTTTTTAGGCTATGATTTTTAACTAAAGATTATTTTATTCTTCTTTGAGATGGTATCTCTGCATCAGTTGGTTGTTGCATTTTCAGCCTGGCCCTGGTAATTCTCAGGGAGAGTGAGAGAGGGTTATACAACCAGTTACTAAGTTTTGAAAATAAAATAAGAAGCAGCTGCTAGGCTTCTGGGCTTGTTGAATTCAATTTTTTTCTATCTAACAATGGAAACCAGCCAATTTATCCTCGCCTTTCTGTCTCTTATTTTGTTTTATTTTTGGCATATTCTTTCCCAATCTCTACCATTAAAGAATTCATCCCGACTCAGTATTAGCCATTAATGGTCATGCTGTTTAGTGCACAGTTTCCATGCAGCTGCCTTTCAAAAATATACTTCAGAGCTGAAAAAAATTGTTGTAGATTTTATTATACTAGACAACTATTTTCTATAGGAAAAGGCATACAGGCACTACTCACATGCTGTTCTTTATTGGAGGGACCACATTTACCCTGCGAGTGTCAGACAGGCAAATGAAGTACTGATGTGCAGTACAGATGTCTGATTTTGGCCAGTTTACTTCAGTATTTCCGCTCTTACAGAAGTTATAATCACTTTGATTTTTCTACACAGGGACAAGTTTGCATGGATAAAGTAATGTAAAGGCAACGTCCTTCCTTTTCTCAGGGTACAAGTGACTCCCGTGAAGTGGTTAGACGTTGTTCCTATGGGCTCAGCCAAAGCCTTGGGAAGTTAAGGGAGCTGTTGTTCACTAGGAGGAGCATTTGACAGATGGCAGAAGAACCGTGACCGCTGCTGTCTAAACGAGTGAATTTTCCCCTGCCAAAGGTGTGAGCTGGGCAGGAGGCCAGGACACCCAGGGAATCCCATCTCCCACGCCACCAAGCCTGGGACACTTCCCTCATTGACTACACCTTCCCAGGGAGCCCTACTGAAAGGCATATAGTCATGCCAGGAAATATACCTGCCGGGAGTGAAATAGGGACATTCCGGTGGCAGCTGGATTACATTGAGACATATGTACGTGTCCTTTTAATACCAACAAAAGATAATTATTTTACTCGTCTATGGTATTGGGATTATATTGCCTGTAATGCGGTTTTGCTTGTGTACCATCTTGTGATATTCTCTATTGGATTGCTGTCAGCATTTTCCATAAGGCACTCTCTACTTTTAAGATAGTGTATAAATGTACCGTCTTCAAAGATTATTCAAATTGCAAGCTGAAGGTTTAGAATGTGTAAAATGCCAAAATTAAGGTCAACTGAGCAATTTAACACCTGCCCTCATCAGTGCAGGTATGGCCTCCTTCACTTGAGCCAGCAGCAGACGAACATAACTGCGCTGACTGCAAGAACGGGGAGCAGCTCGCTCAATGCTGTCGCTGGCATTTATCTACAACACTCTGTCATGCCACGTAGAAATATCCTACGATACCATCTTTAGTTACATGAACGCGTAGTAGTCAGAGCTAGATGCAGCTGCAGCGTGCACGAGGAGGGACAACTATGCCATATGGGACAGTGCTAATGACGGGGCTAATGTTTCCTTTGGTAAGGCTGCCTGCTAGGAGTTCTATAGATGTGAAGGAGACATGGTGTTTGCGTGCCATCTGGGGTAGCTCCACATGGTACGGTGAAATACGATGAAACAAGGAGAGGCTGAGAGAGCTGGGGCTGCTCAGCCTGGAAGAGAGAAGGCTCAAGGGGACCTTATCCATGGGTATGGACGCCTGATGGAGGGAGTAAAGATGATGGTCTCTTCTCAGTGGTGCCCACTGGCAGGACCAGAGACGATGGGTGCGAGAGGAATGCAGGAAATTCTGTCTAAACGTAAGAAAAAAACTTTTTTTACTCCAAGGGTGGTCAAACTCTGGACCAGGTTGCCCAAGGAAGTAATAGAGTCTCTGTCCTTGGAAATACTCCAAAAGGCCATGGCCCTGAGCAACCTGCTCCAGGTGGCCCTGGTCTAGATGAACACCAACCTTAGGTGGCTACGATACCCCAGGATGGGGCATGCCTGGTCCTCACAGGAGACTGGGGGATTCTGGCCGCAGGCCAGGCAGGAGTGGTTTTTTCCTTTGGTATGAACATGAAAGGACATGATTTTTCAGCAGCCCATTATTTGCTCAGATTTGAATAAAACCTTTTGGTACCAGTTAAAGTCAGCTTCCTGGCTCCCCTAAATGCTTAGATTGCACATTTTTTCTGTAAGCTATGAACTGAGTGGAATTCTTCTAAAAGAAAGAAAATTAGTATTTTTAAAAAATTCAATGCATTAAGAAAAGTAGGGGATTATATTACTCCCATAATAATCTGCATTTTCAAAATATTCATCTTGCTGTGCTATCATAGTAGTCCTCTTCTTAACAAATGGAGGAAGTTTCTTGTTGACAAAATATGAATTTTTTATTTTCCTAAACCACAAAGCTGTCAAATTATCAAATATAATTTCTCAGCAGATATATCTTGTGTTTGTATTTACGGAACATACATATGCCACAGTAACCACATTTGAAAGCTTAATCCTTTAAAGTATTTACATTGGGTTTTCAACATTCATTATGGAAAGCCTTTGTAAATTGAAATTAAAAGGGGAGGGGTGAAGA
This sequence comes from Pygoscelis adeliae, assembly GCF_000699105.1. Taxonomy (NCBI): domain Eukaryota; kingdom Metazoa; phylum Chordata; class Aves; order Sphenisciformes; family Spheniscidae; genus Pygoscelis; species Pygoscelis adeliae. The sequence goes on along the minus strand of NW_008825323.1, from coordinate 2,954,505 downwards.
GAGGGAACAAGTAGTGCATGATCTGAAGAGCAGGATATTTTTAGTAGATGCATTTTTGGTTCCTAAGCTCTACCATGTAATCATATGCACGTAAAACTGTTTACTGAATGGAAATGTTGCCAGCACTGTGATCATAAGATACCTCCTTTTGTGAATTTGGGCCTCTTGATTTTCCTGAAAAATTATATTAATGCTCAAAATAATTAAATTCATGTCATATGATGATCACCAAGTTATTTAAAATTACTGAAAATATGAAATCTTTTAGACATTCACCTCCAAGCACTTAGCTTAGACATAGTGTTATTGATCTCATTCTTCCATAAAATCTGCCCTCTTCAATACCTGCATCATTACTCTGTTACTTGCATGAGTATATGTAGATATGTGTGTATATATATAGGTATGCTATATGGATATATATTTGGAATACTATAGGCGTTTGCACAATCAAGCACACAGTGTTCTTAATTCAGAGAGTCAGATAAGCAACTTCATGCATGCACTAGGGGTTTTGGGGATAGTCTAAAGAAGAAAAAGAAGAATGGGGACAGGACACAATCTGCAGGCAACAAGCACAAGTGATCTTAGCACAATTAGTTCTGTGAGTGTCATTGTAAGAAATTATCCTTCGTGAATAAACTTTGCTTAAGATTCTAAGCAGTTAGAGAGAATGTGTTTTCGTCCAAATCTGAGTAAGGCACAAGTCCAGCAAACTGAAGCTCTATAAATTATTATTAGGGTTTGGGGTTTTTTTGTTTAAGTTATTTAAAAAGCAACAGCAAAAAATCAACATGCTTTGTTTTAAACATAAAATACTTTACAAGTACTTGGTTAGCTGAAAAGCTGAAAATATCAGTTTGGGTTAAAAAAAATAAATTTGTGAAATTAAAAAAAAATCCATATTGAAATATTATTTTGAATTAAAACTTGCCTCATTTACTTATAAAACATTGAAACAAAATGCTTTCACATTGGATTTAAATTTATAAGGCTCAACCTAATTAAAATTACTTGACAATGAACAGGTCATTTAAAATCTGCCCTGTTATTCAAGATCTTTCAGGCAAAATTTTTCACCAATTAGGATAAAAACCCATATTTATTAAAATGCAAAGGAGAGAGTGGCAGGCACCTTCCTTAAACCTGCCAACTCGGGGAATGTGCCAGCATTGACTTCATCTTGCAAAAGCATTATAGTTCTGGGATCCTGCTGATATGTATGTATTTCTATAGGTCTTTTATTCTTCATGCATTCCAGCATGTAATTCACCCCAGAATCCACTTAGATGCAGTAACAAGTCCCTGTTTAAGAAGGCACCTACTCCATGACTGACAGTGAAGTAGTGGAAAGCCAGGAGGACAAGGTCTGGGACACACGAAGCCTTATGGGAATTCAGGTGCCTTAGTCCAAGAGGAATATTACTGGATTAGATCAGCGTGGAAGAAAACTGTTAGAAATTTGTGATTTCTCTCTTTTGTATCCCTCTCTTACTTTAGGATTTATGCAAACTAAAATCCCAAGTTGCTCTTGGGAGTAAATATCTAGGTGCCCAAAACTTCTGGTTTCATTTCACGCTAATTGTGTTCAGCTAGTGACAGCTTGCCACTCTCAGAGGTGTATAATTAGTCTTCTGTTAATTGTTTAGTACATTCCCTTTTCTGTATCAGTCTGTATTGTTATTATTAATTAACTAGAAGTGTCATATATATACCTATATACATACACATATATATGTTTTCTCACCCAAGTTGGAAACACTTATCAAAACTTTATTAAAAGCATCTTTCCAGTTCTTGAGACACGAACTGTGACATCAACATTACTGCAATGTAAATGGTGTTGGACCTAGAGGAGCAGTATACAAGTTGTGAATAAAACAAGAAATCTTAGAAAAGTTAAAATAAAATTAAAGAGACATCCTGCTGCTGCAGAAACCTAACAAACTGGACTATCTTCAGAGTAAGATATGGTGACGTCTTCAACAAAGCTGGGTCAGTATGCGCCTAATTCTCTCAAATACCCATTATTTAAAGCTATGCAGTTAAGAGAGAGTTGTAAGAATGCACTGAAAAATGGAGATTTAACTTAATGACCTTTTTAAAAGAACCAACTGAAATGTTGAGGATATAGATCTTTCCAATTTTCTACTGCCAGAAATTTGAAACAGAATTGTGAACGGAAAAGGTTAAATTAAAAAAAGACCTAAGAGAAAGCTTCATCTTCTTGCAACATGTTCCTGCTCTCTGCAGCTCATGGCTTGGTGTCTGTGAGGCTTGATTCACCGTTTTTCAAAGATGTGGGATAGCAAACACCAATAACAGGGAGGCTGGGTAAATACCACCTCTCCTTTCTTATTGTAGCTGGAAAGCTTCTAACATTTTTGCTGTGTGCCTTCCGCTGCCCTTGACAACATCCTTCATAACTGTGTTCTTACCCTGGAAAAGGGTCTTTCATCATTTTATTCCAACACTTGTGAAGTTTCTATTTCAGTTCAAAACTTCTTAAATAATGTCCTTCTAATGTCTTAACTTCATAGCTGGGACAGGTTAACCTGTGAGTCAGAGCTCCCCTTCTCTTCTCTTCTCTTCTCTTCTCTTCTCTTCTCTTCTCTTCTCTTCTCTTCTCTTCTCTTCTCTTCTCTTCTCTTCTCTTCTCTTCTCTTCTCTTCTCTTCTCTTCTCTTCTCTTCTCTTCTCTTCTCTTCTCTTCTCTTCTCTTCTCTTCTCTTCTCTTCTCTTCTCTTCTCTTCTCTTCTCTTCTCTTCTCTTCTCTTCTCTTCTCTTCTCTTCTCTTCTCTTCTCTTCTCTTCTCTTTTCTCTTCTCTTCTCTTTTCTTTTCTCTCCTCTCCTCTCCTCTCCTCTCCTCTCCTCTCCTCTCTCTTCTCTTCTTCTCATGACATTCTTTCTAAAATGTTTCCCATGTGCTGATTTCTTCAGTACATCGACATACTGTCTCTTTTGGTTTGCTCCTTGGAAGTAGGAACGTAACTCTGTTGATCCCTTATGGCTGTGTCTTCCTTTAATTTTTTTCCCTCACTCCCATTCTTGTGGCATATAGATAATTAAAAACATAAATAATAATTTTCATGGCATCTTCCTCCATATCCTCTAGGAAATAAATGAATTTATTTTATTGATTGGGAAAATTCAGGGAGGGCATTTTTCATGGTGTTTGTGTTTATGTAAGAGAGAGGAATTTGACAAAATTGTATTGAAATTTTCAGGTTTCATTTATTTCTGAATATGATGAAGGACACCTATTTTTACATAGATTGTCCTGAAAGCAATATAACTTTCCACTACAGGGGGATATTGTTTATTTTGGATCAAGAAAGGCAAGTGAACTGTTCTGCACTAGGTAGACATAGAGATGTTGTCCCAGTCGGTGTGATTTCAGGGTGAATATCACTACCAGAACCTTTACATGCATCACATCATTCCTCTGGGTCTTGTTCAATAGTGCAGTAGTTGCGTATTTGATGGCTGCCCACCCTCCTTTTTTTTTATGTCCTTCAGGGGAGTTATGTGTTTAGTAGATGGATTAAAGAGAGATTAAAAAAATCTGAGAAGATTACTACACAAATGACTGAAACAAAGCAGGCATTTTCTGAACGGTTAATATTTAAGGAGTTAAAATGTTAGTCACAGTCTTAAATAAATTATTTTAACCAAATGCAATCTGATTAAACTACCAGAGACTTCCCTTTTAATTTAATACTACCATTAGCAAAATAAAACATTGCCCCCCATAGAATCTGAAAGATTTTTCAGGACTTGAGATTGTGGACAAACACAGGATTTAGTTGGCTGTCTAACACTGAAGTAAAATGCATTTCATGGTCTATGATTTCCCATGTTACAAAAAGTGTATTTACAGCTGAAATATGAAGTGAAACTTACAGAGAGGTATATTCTTCTATTACTTAAAAATGGCAAACAAGATACCAGCTGCTGAGATTTCTTGTCTCCTGGTGAAGTATAACATGCTAGACGTTGATAAAACAATTGTTTCACTGCCTGCAAGAGCTTAATCCACAGCTGCGTCTCTCATGAACTTCAGGAAGCAAAAAGGCAATTCTTTAAAATGCTCCATGAGCTGGTAGCAGGATATTATATTTTAGTTAACTGCATGATTTCTCTACCCATTGCAGCTCAGTGTAAACACTACTGACTTTACTGGCAGTATTCCAATACATTTAAATGTATAAGTTTATTTTGGATTAAAATAAACATTTACATTTAAATTTAAACATATTGATTTATCATAAGAAATCTCAAGAACTATACAAAAATACCAAACTCCACATATTTTCCATCTCAGGTATAAATATGCCAGTATAATCTGGAACACAGGGATAATGGTTGTTTCAGCCAAAGGTGTTTGAATTCAGTAAAGGTCCTGCACAGGTATGGGAATAGGACGTGTGATGATGGCTTATAACTAGTGTGGAGGTCACAAAAGGCAAAACAAAACACCAAAACACCTGTTTCTGCTTCATGCCTGTTTTGCCACTTTCCTCTTTCTCTGTCAACGGCTGGCAAAAAAATGGTCAGTCTCATCTTCATCAAGCCCCTAATAAGATTTATCATAATTATATTCTACAAGGAGCAAGCACAAGGACAAGTGTGAAGATCTCTTTTGGAGCAAATACAATTAATCGTTTCGCGTCTGCTCAAGTTTAAGAGGCTACAGGAAATACTTGCACATGAAAAATACTCTTTAAACGTGAAGGGACCCCAGGACCAACTGAACTGGGAGGGCTCCACAGCCGCAAGCTCGCCACGTAAGAGAATACGCCACAGCTGGCAGCGCATATTAGGGTTAAGTCCCTTGCAGAAAACCTGCACCTATTAAACAATGGGATGAATTCATCTCAATTTCACAAAATTGCGTCGATTAGTTGTTTATGCACAAACTATCGCTTTCTTTTGCCTCCTTCAGTTTATACTGTTATTTATAAATAAATGCATTTAGACAGAAGTTTGAAAATTACAGCAAAACAGTTTATTGAAGAAATTGAAGGTGCATACGTGGAAAATATTTTCATGTAAATTACATTAAAAGACTCTTAAATCACATAAAGATAAAAGGGTATGTATTTTAAACTTAAGCACCTTTTTTGTGTTCTTTTCCCACTCTTGGCATCTCATATAATTATTTGGCAAAAAAAGTCCTTCTCTACTTGTGCTCAGTTTTTACCAAAATTCCTCTTGAAAATAGTGTGTCTGTAAAGCTTTCCAGTGGTAATTCACCACATTAAAAATAGATAAGCTTAAGAGCTTGCGGTGCTTGCAGTCTGAATATTTACCCATGTTAGGATGTTTGAATGGCACTGTCTGTGTCTGATTTAGATTAGATGTGAATTATGTCACCTTCTTAGCTCAGTACCAAATACACTGCTATTTTTTGATACATAGCAGCTATTAACTATAGCTATTATTCAATATGGAAATGCATCTTTTCAGCTATCTAATGTACAGCTGTACAGTTAACGTTTCATCATTTGCCAGCACTTCCCTGCGGGAGGACCTGAGACACTAGCTTTTCCACAGGAAATAACAATGGTGCCACTGGTTGGTTGGTTGGGTTTTTTCCTCCTTCCATAGAGTTATGTGTGATGTAACGTTTTTCAAGACATTAAGAAAGGCAATAGGTACCAAAATACTACATAAGCACTCTTAGCAATACCTAAAATACCACTATAAAATTATAATAGGGTGACCCTTTCTGTAAACTGGAGCAAACACAATTAATCGTTCCACGTCTGCTCAAGTTTAAGTGGCTTATACAAAACAATGTCACTTTTTAGACATTGTTTTGTATAAGCTTTAGAAAAGGGCATGATTAGTCTCTCAAACAATACAGATAGATAAGGAGATTTTTCAAAGTTCAAAATACATCTGAGTTGAAAACTATTCTTACATTTTGCTTCAATTTTGTTCATGTTTATTCTTGCCTGTAATTTTTCACATAATTTTTCCCTCTAATCTTTACACATTTGTTATAACTAATGAACTGAATAAAAAACCTTAGTAACTAATCAAAGAGTATCTATTAAAGTAGACTTCCTAAGGAAACTTCTTAAAATGTGGCAGTCTGCTACAGGTAAAATCTGTGTCACTTTTGGTAATCCCTATACGCATACTACTGTATGCGTTTTATTTCTGATTTAATATACTACTGCTTTTGTATCAACTGCATATACTTCCTTTTGATCTGTAACAAGCACCTAAATGTAATATACATGTCCCTATTATGGTTTTAGAAAAGTGCCTTCACAGGAACATATATACAATTTACAAAATATACGCAATATTGCAAGAGAAAAACAAAGCGGCAAATGTATCACCATGTATTAAATCCAGCCCTGCTAAAATGTCCAGCATGCTTTTTAACAGGCGCACAGAAGAAGATTTTTCTCTGCATCTTTGCAAACACATTTACTGTTTCTTTACCTTTTATAATTCAGTATAGTGGAGAGACAAAAGTATCACCATAGTCCTGCATACCCATTTAAATAAATGGATGTAGAGGTGCTAAATATAAGCAAGGACAGCACATGGATACATTGCTAAGGAAACCTGAGCTGGAATCACTGGATCTTCCTGGGGCACTGAATACTTCTCCCCTTGCACTTTGATAGCTTGTGGATGTGCAAGCCAAGACTTCATGTCGTGGTTTAACCTCAGTTGGCAACTAAGCACCACGCAGCCGCTCGCTCACTCCCCCCCCTCCCGATGGGATGGGGGAGAGAATTGGAAAAGCACGTGAGAAAACTTGTGGGTTGAGATAAAAACAGTTTAATAATTGAAATAAAATGATAATGATAATAATATGATAATAGTAATAATACACAAAGCAAGTGATGCACAGTACAATTGCTCACCACCCGCCGACCGATGCCCAGCCAGTCCCCGAGCAGCGGCCCCCCCCGGCCAGCTTCCCCCAGTTTATGTACTGAGCATGACGTCCCATGGTATGGAATGTCCCTCTGGCCAGTTTGGCTGTGCCCCCTCCCAGCTTCTTGTGCACCTCCAGCCTTCTCAGTCGGTAGAGCATGGGAAACTAGAAAGTCCTTGGCCAGTGTAAGCACTGCTCAGCAACAACTAAAACATCGGTGTGTTATCAACTTTGTTCCCATCCTAAATCCAAAACACAGCACTGTACCAGCTACCAGGAAGGAAATTAACTCTATCCCTGCTGAAACCAGGACACTTCAGCATATGCTTTCTTTTAAATATGAAGAATATACTGAAAGTTGGGCTTTCTGGACACTCGGACTCATCTTATTATGGTTATATGAACTCTAAGCAAAACGTAGATGGTGATATGATGCATTGGTTCAAATAATTTCAGTACCCTTTTGAAATGCTGATTTTATTTAATCTTCCAAGGTATAGCCAGACTAAATAAAATATATGCCACCTATGCGTTTGGAAATTTTCTCTAAGAGCTACGTTTCTAATAATTTGAAACAACAGAGGTGTGCAGGTTGGCTGCTGAACTGATGAAGCTTGCATTTTGAAAGCAATTCATGATGGTAATTTCATTCACATTCACATTACGTGAACTGGCTAGTTGGATTTGTACCAATTACTATTGCCAAAACGATTGTCACACATTTTAGATATGCTAGTAAAAACATGTTCCATTTTGGACAAATTTTTGAATAGTCAATGCTGACTCTTTTTCCACTTGAACACAAACACCTGATTTCTCATCCCATTTAGAACAGCAAAGATATGTTGTGGCCTTCTTGCTTACTGTCCAGTAGTCTTTTAAAAAACAATATTGTCCCCAGACTTTAAACATAAGAGTGGAAAAATTTCTAAATTAGATGGGGGACCAGGTGTTTGTCAAGCTCATTTCATAGATCCTTAATTCATGGATACTGTTAAGTGAATGCATAGAAGACATTCTTATCCTCATTGGACCTGCTTAAATGCTTTAAAAATAGACTACTTTTTGATAAAAAGATAATGTAATGTATCAGTAATAACTTGTTACAAAGTGAACACTAAAGAATGTCCAAACTGGATGACATTGAAGATTTTTACCAACACTAACGTTTAAGATTCAATGAAATGTGCTGACAAGTATGAAGTCACTATCTTTAAAAGGAATCTGCTGATTTATTGTTAAGCTTCCATTAGCCAAGACTGCTAGATTTCTGTGTTACACCTCCAGCAATAACTGTTTTGAATGCATTCCATTTAGCATTTTTAGTTGTCGTCCTTCTAAGCAAACAGCTCCTCTGCTTAAAAATAAGCAACAAATCAAATTAATTAAAATGAATCAATTCGACTGGTAAAGTGGTGTTTGGGAATGACTCTGAGGACCATAAATTCAAATTAAGGCTTGCGCGACTTCTTCCTCGGTTTGAAGAGGCTCCCTGGTACATTAGCAAAAGGAAAGAGGGAAACCAGTCACCCTGTTCGACAGCATTCACCTGGGATGCTTGCAAAAGTAACTGTGCTGAGGGCTCATACAGCCAGATTTTATAACCGTATCATAAACCAGAGAATGAAGCAGACAGACATAATAGCAATTAATTGTACCTAATGTTAATATTCAGATAAGGTTAAGTAGGACAGTAGTCATATTTGAGTGCAGTAGTAGGAAGTTAATTATTGCAAAACTTTGATCATGGACATACAGTGTTTATAATTTTATTCATAGTATACTTTGCTTGTTCTGATACTTCCTTACTCCAGGCAGTAATGTGGGTCGTCAGATTCAGTTTTAAGGTAAAGGTATGATGGATACATGATAATTTACACATGTTCATTGAATATATTTTTCCTAACTGTATTTTAACGATCAGATTGTACTACAGAGCACTTGCTCTTTTTAGTAAGCTTTTAAATAGAGTTACAAAAAGTGCACACCATGCTCTATTGCCAATACCAATTGTCTTCTTTTTGCAAATACAATGAATGCAATATACTCTTCCCACTATTCTGTATTATGTTTGATTTATTCACCAATCTAAACTTGTATATGGCTTCTGGTTTTTGCATCTGAATGAGGACCTAACAAGTGTGAGGACAGGATTAAAGTATTGCTCCCGACATTAGTTTCCTAAAAGCAGTCTTTGTTCTGCTGCTCCTCTATGTCTCCTACTTTACAGGATCATCCTATGGCTCATTTATAATCTACTGGATTTAATACTTGAAAATATGATTTCTGTATTCAGTATTCATGCTTTACCTTTTGTCTTCAGCTGGTCTGAACTGGGAGCCTATACTTTATTATCTACTTAGAACAGAAAGAGAATAATATGAAAGGGATATCAAACTCTTAAATATCCACAAAATTTGTAAAAGAGATAGAGCCACATTATGTAGGCATAATTAGAATGATGCAAGGTTTAGCTGACTATGTATCAGCACTGATTTTCTGCAAGGGATACTGTGTGGCTCTTAAGGTTTTATATTTAATTAACTACTAAAGAAAAGCAAAATAATCTTCATATTCTTTTACTTTTTCAGTTTTAGTGGTATTAGGATTTTATCCTAAACTAGAATTGAGTATTCACATGGAGAAAGGGAAGAATCTGATATGCTGTTTATTTCTTGGTGTGATAGGTATACCTGATGGTTACAGAAACAAAGAGCCAGTCAGTTTTGTGGTATTTTGTAATATGGCATTGTCACTGCAAGAGAATGATGACCATTCACGTCAAATATTTGGGTTGGACGTCATGTGGTGTTTGAGTTTTCACAGCAAACTTCCAGAGTGTTGAGAGCATCTGCTTAACTTCCAAAATGCTTGTCAGCTGTTCCACTTTTTCTCTGCTAGTTTTACAAGGCTTCCACCTCTACCAACATGTGTGATATTAAACAGAAAAAGAAAGTACGATCACAATAAATATAAGTAAGCTTTTGTGGTAGTTTTGACAATTTGTGTCAATTGCCTCATGGCCATGCCAATTGTGTGGGGCAAGATTTTTGGGGGTTGTATTTTGTATGATTCAGTAATCTCAACTGGTGTACCCCACAGTTGGGGGAGCAATGAATTGATAGTAATGAGTTTTGTATTGACTTGCTTGTTCTAAAGACTGGTTTAAAACACATAAAAAGATTAATAAAAAGTTCTTTTTCTTTCAGGTGGGAAATGAAAGAAGGTGCAGATCTTGAAGATGAGGAGAAAGTTATGGTGCAACACTTAAAAAATGTTTATTTGACACAGAGCACTGCTACCTCAGAGGATAAAGAAGAATAATTACCTTGACAGGTTTCGGGTAGCACCTTTTTCTGAATTCAACATGATTAACTTAATGGCTTAGTTATAACTGACAGGACTAGAAAGCTCAGGAATATATAACTTGAGTAGGAGTTTTAAACTAAAGAATGTTCCCCTGTTATTGTCTAGTCACCCCATCCAGGCAGCAATTGTTCACACATACATAAGGCGAACAACAATATATGAAAATGTCAATGTCACAAAACAAGGAGGGTGTCTCTCGATACTGCGGAGGCATAAACCTGAATGACAAACCAAGAACTGTTTTAAAAGTATAAAACTTACTCTGAAAATAATGCAACCTGGGACACATGCTGAGCAAACACCCGTGCTATGCTTCCATCGACCATTTTGGAGTCAGAGTCAGCCTGCCCCCGGTTAGTGTCGCTCAGGGACCTCTTCTTCCCCTTGGTGCTTGTGTTCTAGTTAGTCCTGCCATTAAATCACCCAAAATGTATGAAAAAGGACAGGTATAGGCCATAGGTCTGCAGTCCTTTGTGAGTTGCTCCAGGATGAGTATGCTTGGCCATTATTCCCAAGCAAAACTGCATCAGCTTTATTGCCCTCGCAAATGCTAACTTAACATCCAGTGTACGTTATGGCTTAAAAGACACATTATAAAGAAACTTGTTAGCAGCTTTTAAAGTTTTGAGAAGCATCTTTTTATTTAAAAGAATTATTCACAGGCAGTGCTCAAAGGACTATCTTAACAGTGAACTGAGAAGAGAAAATGATAAAGAATGCAATATTTATTGCTGATAAAAGACAGTGAAATTTCATTTTCAAAGTAAGCCCTGTCTGATATTCAGGTTTTCCAACTATTAAATGTTTTTCTTTTCAGTAAAAGTTCTTCCTCAAAAACTAAAAATAGCTGAGTTAGACAGGTGGCTATTGTGACAATATTTTTTATACAGAAGGTGTGGTTGATATTTCCTTAGCGCTACAGAAATAATCCATCATTTTGCTATTTGTTTCTTGCATTGGAAGTCCAAGGAAACCATTTCCTCTGCCTGGTGAAGGACCCTGGCAAGATCTTGCCAGGGCTGCAGTCTGAGCTGCAGCTATTCCTGTTCCCACCACATCTTCTCACAGATGCTATTATGGACATAACTCAGACCACTTGAGTAGGAGGAAGGCATATTTTTTTCCTAAAGACTTCAGCAGCATCACGGGTAACCGTAACGCTAACGCTGCTGTAGGGTCTAATCTGAAATGCAGTTTTTCCTCCTCTTAATTGCTCTTTTTTTTTATTGTGCATATAAAATATCAGACCTTTAAAATTAAAATGGGGACCACTGCATCTTACACATCTCCAAAGGTCTTGTTACAACACGGCATCAACAAAGGGGCTGTGAAGCACCGGTGCTTCAAAAATGCTAAAAATATTATTCAAAGAATAAAACAGACTTTTTCCTCCGCTGCTGATATAGTAATTTCAGATCATAAAGAAGTGATGGAGTGCAAAAACAGTTTTTCTTTGCCTTGTATTTCACCTTTGAAGATTAGTTGTGGTCTTAAGGCTTAAAACATGGCTACAAGGATTGCCGATGATGGCAGGTACAGTATTCTGACAAATGAGGCACACATGCTCCAAGCCATACTAATAATGTGTTAGTGCACGTGGAAGTTGGAGTTTGGAATATTCTCTCCTATTTTATCAAAATCTATTGTACATAATTAACTTTTTGTATAGACATAAAGTGAATTTCTGTCTATGTGGTGAAACTGACTGAAATACTTCTTGTGAAAAAGCTCCCCTTCTGGGAAACACTTATTCTGAATAGGATAAACTTTGCAAGTGAAATAAGCTAACCCAGAATAAAAACCCTCACTTACTCTGAAATGGGAATGTCCATATGGGGAGTTATTCCAAACTGGTTATTATCCTTTAAATTCACAACACACCTGGTTCTGGAATAATCTGTAAACTGTCACGTTAAAAAAAAAAAAAACAAACAACTCTTTATGCCCCTTCCTCCCTTCTCTCCCTGCCACATTAATTCAGCAGCAACCCACTGGGTAGCACTAGGAAAATTTCGTCTTTCTTAGCAAGAGTATATTTATAATCTTTACCAGCGTGGAGCTGACAAGACAGAATAACTAGCCTGAATAAAAGCTGAATCTTTGCACAATATTTTATTTGGATGATGTTTCTCATATCCAAACTTGTCTCTCCATATACGTCTTTTAGAGTATCTGAATGCAAGCTAGTATGTGTTTGAAATTGAACTTCTCCCTCAGTCCTTACTGAGAAACAGCAGGGCTCGATCTGTTGGCAATGTAGTGATCCTATTAACTGACCTTCAGGGTATAAAAGAAACATCATCTTGGCAACATCACTTATGCTGAATAGATAGTTTTGCAACATTCACGTTTGTTCAATAAAATTACAGTAATAATAAGAGTTGTATAACTAAGATTGCTAAATAACATACCATTAATTTATCAAGACTGCTTACTTTAAACTTAAACCCTTAATTGACGAAAAATGAAAGACACTTGAAAGAGCTGATCATTTTTACATTGTAAGTTGTGTAAAATTAGGAGTACTTGTATAACAGATTGCTGCTTTCTTTGGCTTTTCTTAATAAAACAATAGTTCTGTATTCTTAAAAAAGTTCTGCTGATTCTAAAATTGACTTAAGATTAATTTCATTTTGCGAGTGATGGGTTCATAAAGCTGCAATGTTTTGCTTTTGTATTTTATGTCCTGCCTCTTTGTCAGTACTTGTTGATCCAAGAACGTCTCACATTTATGTTTAGCCTCAATAAATGAAGGCAACAGGAGCCATATTTGCTGGCTGCAGTGCGGGCTCTGTGTTGCGTGACCACTGCGATCTGACCATGTTAACTGTTCCTCGAAAGGTAGTAAAAAATAAGGATTAAAGTCTGTTGTGTACAACAGACCTTTCTGGATGGGGCAAAAGCTGTCCTCGTTGGCTCAGCCGAGTTAGCTTAAAAGGAATTTATTATATTTATAGAAAATAATTGGATCAGATAGCATGAACTAGGTAACTATGCATTATCATTAATGCTTACACCTAATTCTCATTTAACATTTCAGTATGCTTAGCCCTTTTTACGAAACAGGCTTCAATGGGAGACGTCATGGCATGGAGTATCTCCAATTACATTTGTTTAGTACCCAGTTCAGAGTCCTCCAAATCTTAACATCTTGCTACTTTTGACAGGCAGTTAATAAAACTAGAAGCAGGGCAAAACTGAGATAGCATTAATAGTAATGAAACTGGAGAAAGACAGGAGAGAGAATTTTGGGAAAAGACAGGCATTAAGACATAGCCCTGCCTTTTAGTGACTGCTGTCCTGACAAACAGTGTCCCGTAGATCATGCTTTATTCCAGGAGAGGGCTTTTGTAGACACCACAGGCAACAAAGCTATTTGTTCTGGAAATATGCACGGCGGCGAATGGATGTTCTCTAATTCATCTCTACATCCTCACAGCAGTGCAAGGTAGGCATGAGGCTGGCTTCTTCCAATTAGCTTCCTCTGACAGAAATATTCCATTTCCCTCTCAGCTGGGAGGTCTTCACAAAATACTACTGAGTCTTATCTACAGTAAGATACCAATTATATGCTGATATAAAACTATTTTATGGAACTCCTTAAAAATAAGTGCAATCATTTTTAGTGACAGACACTGTTCAAACTTCCAAGGCAATAGTTGAAAGACTGAGGAATTAGACCCATTGCCCAATTAGGCATGAAATGAGAGAGTAACTTGATGGCAACAGGGAGATTTCTAAGCGAGCATATAGATCTTGAGGAGGTCCTGGCTGGTGCAAAGCCGCCTCTCTGCAGTAACTGTCCATGTTGTAAACAGTGGTATGAGTGGAAGCAGAAGCTCTAAAACTATTTTAAGCATGAGGCCCAGGAAATGGGCAAGGGTGAGCTTGCTTTTTCCTTTGGACTCCAACACTTGGGAAGCAGAGTAAACTGACTGACATTGCCAGGCAGGCAGTACAAGAAAAGCATGCAAGGTCTTGAGCAGGTTGGGTATCACTGAGTGCCTTGTAATGCCCATCAATAAAACGATGAAGGAACCAGACTATTCCTCTCCAGCAACAGCATTTGAGAATAGACTGTTGGCTATTATTGCAGCAAGTGAAACAATGATACAGAGCTGACAAAAAACACTCTAAAAAGCAAGGAATCATGCAAACAAGTAAAAATAAATCCAAACCCTTTTTTCTTTTTCCTGAAAAAGTGATTCTATAATAAGCGTCTCAGGAAGAACTGGCAATTACCAAATACTAATGACATGAAGTGATGATCTGAATTAAGATTCTATGTCTAAATTTAGTAGACAGCTATCCCTAAACTGACAAGGAGCCACTCAAGTCATGGCTAGTGCAAACTGATGACTACCAGATCGAGCCCTTTAGATCCATTAAAACTTCAGCTGTTAGTAGGTTGCAACCATCTCTGAGGAGATACTTTATAATATCTCCTACTGAAGAAAGCGTTTTAATGTTAAAATAGCTCATTATCCAGTTTCTGCAGTAAATCAATCCAAGCTCTGATAGACAACAGTCTCAGTGTCTACACAACCCTGAGTCACATTCATTCTTTATCTAGGAATGAGGCAAAGAACCTCATAATGGTGATCATATTCAACAGGTACAGAGTCATAGAATCATAGAATAGTTTGGGTTGGAAGGGACCTCTAAAGCTCATCTAGTCCAACCCCCCTGCCGTGGGCAGGGACATCTTCCACTAGATCAGGTTGCTCAGAGCCCCGTCCAACCTGACCTGGAATGTTTCCAGGGACGGGGCATCCACCACCTCTGTGGGCAACCTCTGCCAGTGTTTCACCACCCTCAGCGTAAAAAAGTTCTTCCTTATATCTAGTCTAAATCTACCCCCTTTAGTTTAAAGCCATTCCCCCTTGTCCTGTCACAACAGGCCCTGCTAAAAAATTTGCCACCATCTTTTTTATAAGCCCCCTTTAAGCACTGACAGGCTGCAATAAGGTGTGCCCGGAGCCTTCTCTTCTCTAGGCTGAACAACCCCAACTCTCTCAGCCTTTCTTCA
>NW_008825323.1:2928657-2938312 GCF_000699105.1 Pygoscelis adeliae | reverse complement strand
TCCTCCATGTGCCTTAGCATAGCTTCCAGGAGGATCTGTTCCATGGTCTTCCCAGGCACAGAGGTGAGACTGGATGGCCTGTAGTTCCCCGGGCCTTCCTTTTTTCCCTTTTTAAAAATGGGGGTTATGTTTCCCCTTTTCCAGTCAGTGGGAACTTCACGGAACTGCCACGACTTCTCAAATATGATGGATGGTGGCTTAGCAACTTCATCCGCCAGTTCCTTCAGGACCCGCAGATGGATCTCACCGGGTCCCATGGACTTGTGCACCTTCAGGTGCCTTAGATGGTCTCGAACTTGATGTGCTCCCACAGTGGGCGGCTCTTCATTCTCCCAGTCCCTGCCTTTGCCTTCTGCAGCTTGGGCGGTGAGGCTCGAGCACTTGCCGGTGAAGACCGAAGCAAAAAAGTCATTGAGTACCTCCACCTTCTCCATACCCGGGTAACCAGGACTCCTGTTTCATTCCAGAGAGGGCCCACATTTTCCCTCGTCTTCCTTTTTTCCCCAGAGTACCTACAGAATCTTTTCTTGTTGCCCGTGACATCCCTGGCCAGATTTAATTCTATCAGGGCTTTAGCTTTATGATCTTCTCCAGTTACTAGCTCAAAGCGCGTGCCGTGTCTGCCATGAGAAACTCAAGTTTCAAACTTTGTTCATGGTGGAGGTTTGCTGCAACAGCACATAACTTTGTCATTTCCTTTTCAGGACAGCTTTTTAGAAAAATAATCTCTTTTCAGCTCTCCCAGTAAATGAATACATTGATTAAAATTACTGTTGTGAAACAAACACTCAATCATTAGAAAACACCTGATGAATTATTACCAATACACCCATGTGTGTTCCTTAAGATAACTGTTAATGACATGGTCATACATATTTTGTCCCTTGATGAATTCACTAGAGGACAGAAATACGGTTACACAAGCAACTTTGGTAAATTTGTAATTACCTAATATCCAACCACTATTTTTTTTTTTGTTCGATAATCTGTGTTTTCTATGTAAAAAGTCTAATAACTTTTGGATATTTGGTCTCCATAAAAAAATAGTATCACATTGCTCTTCATGTCTCATCTTGACTCTGTTCTGTTTTCCACCTCAATACTGCCTTTCAGGCATCCTTGGAAAACTTACTGGTTAATGTTTGTTATAATTTAGAATATGGGTATGGCTGGCTTTCAGTTATACATGGGTTGATAATTCATTTTTCTAGACTGACATGCAGACTTAAAGCAGTGTAAGTCCTATATGGATAATTACTTCAGGTTTAGGATTGTCTGAACACTTCTGCTCCTGATGTTCCACATGCATTTTGTAATATTTATGTTTTTCCATTGTTCTAAGCTACCTGTGTTATCTGTGATAGTGGAAGCTATCTGTATGCATTGCTGTTTGTGAGTTATTTATGGTTTTTACTTAAACTAATGTATTTTGCTCCAGGTTTTATTTAAGTTCTCTGAACTTCTAATTTACACTTGGAAATCCATAGCACATCTGTGTTCACAACCTACAAACACCTATTTACATACCAATAAAGCCTATGCCTTCTCAAACCTGATGCAGAGTCCTAGAGAACCAAGAATTTAATAAATGTAAAATTCAAACCAACCACCTGCAAGGTTATCATTCAAGAAATGCAGTAGTCATTTCCACTTGGAATTTCACCTCTCTATATATTCCAGAAATAACACCTTTAAGGAGCTGTTTGCTTATGTTCTGGACTCTTTACTGGTATCTTCCATTCTATATACACGTCGTAAATAGGTTTTATTATGTAGATTAGGATTATGCTTTCCCTCTAGAGAATGGAACAAACATTGGGGAGGTAAGAGGTTGAAATGGCAGGTGGTTTTTGTTCTGGCATATGGACTAGCAAACAGATAACTTTCTACAGTAAACCCGATGTAGCTTTGGGAATGAAATAATCTTGGCAGGAATCCTACCTGCAGGTATGTATTAACTGCAGGCAATTGAACATGTACTACAAAGACTTTCTTCAGAGGCAAACGGATTAGGAGCCTTCAAACAGCAAGAGTTTCTATTCCAGTTAAGGCTCCCAAATTTCACACACACCCATCCACCTTATGAATGGACAGACTGATGGAGGTTGTTGCATTAATGCAATGCAAATGTGTAATGTTAATCATGGGGCCTCCTCTTCTCTCCAGACAAATAATTAACCAGAACATGGTAGACTGTTCGTTGTTTCCGACAACTGTGCGGGGTCCTGATCAACGTTACTGAGCAAGACCGTACCTCTACCAGGGTTTGGTATCAGAGCATAGATACCTCCACACTAATGAGTCAGAGAATGCGGTTTCATTTTTTGTGTTTTAAAGGTGCTGTACATGCCTGGTGCGGTTGTTGGATTTGTGAACCGAGACCGACCAGTCCTGTGACCCTTTCATGTTCATTCCCTCCCCTTCTCACCCTTCCCCAATTTTGGCTGGGCTGTCGGTTTCATGATCATTCCTGCCGTTTCTGGATGAGGCTGTGACCACACCTTACGCAGCAATGTGCGAAATACACATGAAGCGATTAACTGTCTCAAAGAGCATCCAGTGCGTACAGAGGAGTAGTTCTCCAGGCCCAGCAGTGAGACACTTTTTGGTTAAAGCTTTTGTGTTTTAACCCTACGCTCTTTGACATTTGGGCAGACCTCCAATCTGACAAGCTCCAAGGTGAGACGTACCTACTTGTTTTGTAGGAGCTTGGTAGCGTGGTTTTGGTTTTGTTTAAAGGAGAGGAGAGGAAGGGGAAGAGACTGTTTGTTTATTATTATATTTATATTGTTACGTTAATTCTATTGCTTTTGTTGCTGTTTTGTTTTTTTTTTCCATCTGGACTGATGATTGGTCAATACGTGATGGTTACAATCTGCTTAAGTAGTTTGGGCATTGATAACGTCACTGTAACTGTCAGTAGCAGTAGCAATTTGTGAGTTTAGTCTTTGTAAACAGTGTCTATCGTGGCAACGGGCACTGTAGGACTTAATTCAATCTAAATCTCTCTATTAAAATGGTCTACCATTAACATGATTTCTGACTTCAGCTTTGTCAGGTCTCTCCCTGATAACCATAGTATTCCTTCTATGGTTAGAAGTGGGAAGAAGAGAAAAAATGCTGGTATCTTATGTGCTGTGCCTTTTTAGGGATCTCATTTTTCCGACTCGAGATCCAAAAGGTGCACTTAAACTATATAACGGAAAAGTTACATGTATTTGCTTTTCCATTTTATGTGTACACAAATTGTTTAGATGACAGTTGTACAATTTTTAAAGAAGTTATATAATACCCTGGAGCAGTCATCTGCTCCAACATGCATAATTTTTTCAAAAGTCATTTGTGGAGTTGAGGGATTGATAGTTTGGAACAGAAAAATTATAGGTATGCTAAGTACGTTCTTGCAAAAATAAATCACGTAATCATATATTGAGATCCAATATTTCAAAATTCAAAGTACAATTAAATTGTTTGCACATGTAACAGCGGTGAAATAACTTTGCAAGGTTTACATCGTAAACCCATATATCTACAGAGTAAATACTAGAACACAGACCATAAAGTTCTGTCAGTAGCATTGCTTTCAATCTTTGTTTCATTCCACCAAAACTTTTCATACCAGTCTGGCATTTTTTTGAACAACTATATACAGGACCAAAGAATTAGGAGTGGTAACTTGAAATATAGATCATATATATTTAATCTTCACAACAAATGCAAAAGCAGTAAGTGAAAAACAAAGACATAACAGACTGTAGAAACTCTCAAGAACATATAATGAAGCATAAGAGTGAATGTCACGACAGATTTATGTATGTTCTAGTTTCAGCAAAAACTGCTGAAGACGAATTTGAGAATATTTGTGTATCATACTTTTGGCACAATAGCAGGAACCAAAATAAATTATCCAGGAATAAGACATAAGAAACAGATTCAGGGTGTAAACAACAAGCCGAGTAGGAATTCTGAATTAAAGAAAACTTTCAAGCCAAAAGAAAGAGAGGTTTTTCAGCCTTGCAGAGCACTCAAGAACAATGTTGGTTTTTCATGAGTTTTCAGTATTTCACATTTTTTTTTTTAAGTTTCTAATTTAATTCTTGTGAAAAGTGTTTCTCAAAAGGTAACACATCATCTTTGTCAGGAAAGCTAACATTTTTATTTTTCATGAAATGCATTCTCTCTATTTATGCACATACACAGTACACAA
This sequence comes from Pygoscelis adeliae, assembly GCF_000699105.1. Lineage (NCBI taxonomy): Eukaryota > Metazoa > Chordata > Aves > Sphenisciformes > Spheniscidae > Pygoscelis > Pygoscelis adeliae. Next base: position 2,934,105 of record NW_008825323.1, on the reverse strand, counting down.
AAAGCCTATTCCATCGATGTCAAGCCAAAAGAACAAATGAAAAGAAACTACAAAGGGAATCCTAAAGAGATTTTTTTTTTTCTCCCACTATCTTTTCTTTTGGGCTTAGCCTCAGAAGGAATTCTTGTGTCCCAAAAGACGCGGGATCATTTTTCCCAAGAATTACACATCGTAAAGGTTGCTATTCTTAAATGCAACTGCTAGATGACAAGGTTATGCCTTTTTCTTTTTTTTTAACCTCTGGAAATGGCAGCTGCCACTGACAAAAAATGTTTCATTTTTAAGTTTAAAAAAATTGGTGTGTTTTCCAGATCTGACAAGAGCTGGGCTGAAGGTGCTCAGTAGTGAGGCCACTATTGTGCAAACACATTCTTCGGCATTAAATAATATCTTATGATTTTCATAAAGTAGGTGACATGAGATGGTCGGTAGGGCAGAGCAGAAGTACAATGCATTTTTTAATGTGATTCTTCTCTACCCTGATACCCTTTGCATCTTTTTGTCACAGCAAAAGATTCCTAAACTGGATCACATCCTTCAATTTCAGGACTCAGGGCAAAACTCAAGTGGTATAAACAGACCGCTCCACATTTATTGCAAATGTAAATCCAACCCATGTAAAATAAAAGCGATCAGTCTCGGCATACTTGCGTGCCCCCGCTGCGAACCGCATTTGCAAGGTTTAGCGTGCTCTTAACCAGCAGTATTCTGACTGAGAACTGAAGATGTTAACACTTCACGTTGTCAGGTGCTGAAAGCAGAAACGTAGGTACTTCTGAAGAAAGGGCTGTGGTGTTCTACCAGCACTGAACCACAGGAGGATTTAACAACTGCTTATGAACGTTGCATTGCAGGATAGCTATTAAAATCAGACATCCTACTTGCTACAATCATCTATCAGCTGCTTCTAAAATCCTGCCCACCTTCTGTGTGTCATCTGGAGGAGATAAAGTTTTAATTGTGAGCGGGTGGTGTAAAAAAAATAGAAAAAAAAAGACAAGGCGCCTTCTGTCATTCCAAATTTCTTGTCCTATCTTGCTTTATGCTTCAGTGTCTTTGTGCCAGTTGAAGTTTTGCAGGCAGCCTTTAAAATACAAAAAATATAAATAAAATCAATAGAAACAAATAAAATCTAGGATGACAAAGAGCACAGCATAATACACACATTCTACAGCATAAAGAATGTACTGCAGACAATGGGAATACAAAATACTGCATTTTGCAGCTTTTTCCCTTTTATACTTTGACTCTTTTCTCACCTAAGTTTCAAATAATTCCTAGTTTCCTTGGTATCCATTACCAAATTCTCTTTTTGTCTGTTTATGCTACATTTACATTTAAGACCTTAAGAGCTTCTTCCCTGTTTCCACTAAGCTACAGTATTAAATAGCAGAAGCTTACGTTTTGGGGTTCAGAATGGTTTCATTCATATTTTCATTCAGCTTTTCTGTTCAATTTTTTGAGTTGATGAGACTTGACATTTTTTTCAGCCATTTGAAATAAGCCTTGTTAAAGCAGTATTTATGTTACTGTAATAAGAACTGTCTTCAGACCATGATCACTTGTCACAGACACTACAAATATTTGGTTCCCCTGGTGTGCTCCTCTTTAGATATGATGATGAAGTCTTAAAATAACTTCTCCCATGTTCGATACAGTTCTTTTGAGTTACATTTTTTGCCTCTAAATTAAAAAAAAAAAAAAAAGGCATTTTCATACTGACAGCACTGAAAATTTCATGCTCTGTCATGCAGACTGCAGCCCTTGGTGGGAACAGCTTTTCCCATCTCCGCGATGCAGACAGACACTCGCAGAGCCACTCGCCCAGGTCGGTGCCTCCTTCATCAGTCGGCTGGCCTGCTTATCTCACGTTCCCAAGGCACCCCAGGCCTCTTCCTTCCAAGGTGTTATTGGTTTAGTGGCTTTCTTGAAAGTCTCTGGGTCTTGTTTCTGAGTTTGATTTTTTTTCCCCTCTGTGCTGTTTTCAGTGCAGTGTTGCTGCTATTTCACATGACTAGCAGTTGACAATTTTTCTCTTTGAAACTCCCTCTCTTTCAAATTCAATTTCCTAATTGTTTCATGGGAAAGGAACACAGTCTCTGGCCTTTGTTTTATTATTTATATTTTGGGAAGGAAAAAACAAAGGCGTGGTAACAGAAAGGACTCCTTTAGGGCTCAAGTCCAGGCAAACACATGATAGATGTCTAGTTCATACTAGAAAAAAGAGATATGACTCTCTACTGCAGATCCGTGACCATCTGACCGTTTGCTTAGGCATCATGGCAAGACACAGAAAATCGGGTCTCGTGAGGAGGTCTTCAAGAACCCTTAATGTCCCTAAAAGAGACCTCTTTCCTCCTCATTTACCCTAAAGAATTCATTGCAAAGCTTTTCTATTCTTTCAGTGCCTGACTTTCAACTTTACGCTGTTAAATTTCATCCCATTTCTCTCACTCTAGTAAAGAAGATCATTACTCGTAATACCTTTCAACTTAGTGTCATCTGCAAATTTCATGGATGCACATCAAATTCTTATCTCTGTCTCATTAATGACCATATTGCACATATTATGTCCAAAAACTAATCACAGTCCCCAAAGAGTGCTCCTGCTCATTTCTCTCCTACCCAGTAACGGCCTTTCAGCTTAGGCTTTTGCAGTCTCCTCCTCGGCCACTCCACATTCACCTCAGTAGGTAACTCTGGTCCGAATTATCATCATCCCCACCTTCAGCCATACTCCCCATGGGGAATCATATCGGACCCTTTACTTCAGTTTAGCTAGGTCAGCGTGTTGATTTACTCCTGTGTAGGACTGTGATCGTACTGGAATGACATGATCTGCTCCTAACACCGCTCTGCAGGCTACCACACTTTTTATTCGTATCTACGTCCACAGGTATGTCAAAATCTGGTCTAACTCTGCAGAGTATTGAGTAACCAGGTAGTCTAAGGGGAGTCATCCCAGCTGGGTATGACTTTGTGCGATCCAGCTTATATGGCAAGAATTTCTACAAAAAGGGTGTTCTTTCTGTGCAGTTTTAACCTCTTCATGTTCCCTATGCTTCCCGTATAGCCACGGAGAAAAGACAGGCTATCTAGATTTGAGGGACAATGTAACAAATGCTGAACCCACCCATCAGTTTTAACTAGGTCTGTAACCTCCTACAGACTCGAGACACACTGGCAGTCATTAACATGCAGCCCAAGATAGTTTTAATTACATGACCACATACTTTTTACAGGGGACTGTTGTTTCATACACCACACGGGATGAATAGTGCTAATGTAAGAACAAACGGTTCCATGCCTTGTTTTCTCTATGTTCTTTGAAATGCAGCTCCGTTTACCAAACATGGGTAAAATCCTAGGTTTTGAAGATATTTTATGGAACTCATTTTCTACTGCATCTGAGTGTTTCAAACTTTCTTACCTTCACATAATCCACATAAGTAAATGACATTTTTGCTTAAATTTGGAACTGAAATTAAAGCAAAGTGGTTTCAATAATCTTGGATGCTCAATCAAAAATAATGCAGACCTGACTTTTAACACGTCTGATGTCCTACAGCACCCTGTGTTGGCAAATCACAGCTTCCATCCATTTCAGATGTAACTACTCACACTTAATATTTCTGAAAAATGAACTCAAGAACCTTACTGAACATTCAACAAGCAATAGACATGTCTAAAAGTCTGGGCTTAAGTAACATATGCGTAGCCATCTACAAATGCTATAGCATTAGGAGCGATAGAAGACTGAAAACAGACACAGATTTTGAAAAAGAATCAAAACACCCCATTGGTTTAGGTATAGCAGTAAGCACGCAGATAAGCATTTTTGCCATTATTAGCCTATTACTGGTATTACTGTAGATCACAGAAGTCTATAAAGACACCAGAATGCCGCAGTGCTGCATGGAAACGGAAGATAGAAGCCCAGCTTCCAGCGAATGACTATTTACCACATGCTGCCTCCGCTTCCTCTTCACTGCTGATATTTGGAATTTTGGGGTCAGTCCTCTAATGACACTCGGAGACCTCTCCTTTCAACCTGCTACCTCTTTTAATATGAAGAGCTTCAAATCTATGGTCAACAGTTCTTTGCTGGCCAAGCATCTCCAAAACCACTACCCCCCCCCACGCCGCCTTGTTTTGATAAACTTTTCCTCCTGGAATCCTCTTCCCTGGACCTGTAATTATAAAGGGCTGTATGAAGACCACAGACAGGCACTTTTCTAGCTGTCCTGCTCATGCAAGCAGCCCCTGAAACTTGTTTCACATGCCTACATTCCACCGGTTCATTTTTGTTGTTGTTTGGATTTTGGTTTTTTTTCATCCGGACTGCAGGAGATGGAGAATGATGGTGAACCAGATTAAGAAATGGATCCAAATTAAAAACGACCCAATGGAAGATACTGACTACTGGTCCTAACCAGCTTCACTTTGCAACCCAGCACTACTTGCAAAGAGAGATGGCGTGAACTTTGAGCAAGAGGGTGGAGTCGCTTAAATCAATGCAGTCACCAAAAAATGTTGATGAAACGATTCCCTTGATATCCTCCCCCAACCCCCAAATGCTTCGGTTCTGCTACAGGTAATAGTTGGAGCTGGTGGGCTAGACCCCAGTCACAGCGCTGTCGTATGGCATCCCAAACGCCTCATCAAAAGACAGACATCTAAGCTCCACTTTTTTCTAACAGGGGAAATACAAGGAAAAATACGTCTCAACACAAGCGGCTCAACTCAAAATACCAAACATAATTTGTAAAATGTAAACAGACAAGTTCTCCAAGACATCATAATATCTTCTGCATTGAAGAAGAAAAGCATTTCACTACTTCTTTCTGCAGGTGTTGCAGAAAGCCATTGAGAGCAAAACATATGAGCTTGCTTCTTTTGGTCGTAAGAGAGCGAGCAGCCGAGAGCAATCTGGATGAGAAATATTTTATCTTCCCCCACACAGACCAGTCCGTGGCCCTGGTTGGGTGGACTTGGCCATCAGTGACGGCCGGGAGCTGAGAGGGGGTGGAACATTTCAGTTGCGGGCATGGTATGCCGCCCATCTCGGTTGTCCTTGGGACGGGAAGAGCTCACAACCTTCCTGCGCAGACAGAGCCGCGGGAGGCGGAAACCTCCGCCGAGCGTCTGCACGGGGCGGGTGTTCAGCACTCGTTTGGCCAAACCTGGAAAGCTTTTCCGGGGAGCAAGAGAGGGCACCCCTGAAATGACTCTCAGTGCACGTCCTCTTGCTATGCCAGAGCAGGGGTGCTGGGGCTGCTCGTGGGGGTCGGCGTTTGTTTTAGCGTAGGCCAACGCAACACCGGCCTCACCTATTTCTGAAGACACCCGGAACACCTGGGGTGGAAAATTTCATCCCGAAATCTTTTCTTTTTACAAATTCCCCAGCTACCGAAGCAGACACTTGGGAGCGGAACGGCGGCCTCCCCG
>NW_008825323.1:2919479-2927533 GCF_000699105.1 Pygoscelis adeliae | reverse complement strand
ATTTGCTAAATAATTTCGGGCGGTTTTCTTCAAAATGCGCGCTCACAGCCGTCGCTGCAGCTTTTTGGTGCCGCCAGCCGCTTTCCCGCGAGGAGGGTTGTGGGTTTTCCGTGTTGCCTAACGCGGGCTGTCCGTACGGCCGTACCTGGCAAAGAGTTACTGCGGGAGCGTAGGTCTCCTGGCTTAATAGCACAGCTGGGCTCGAGTGGTAGTTTTCATTCTGAGTTTTTGCTTTCCTAGTTACACGTGATTGAAAACTTCTTTTTGGAGTGAGGTTTCTTGCAGTTGGTCTGGCAGCGTAGAAAGCTGCGTGAAATATTTGTCATTTCTGAGTTATCCACACGTAAATGTAGGGAGATAATTTTTCATTTTAAATTATTACTGTTACTTGGTTTTGGTTTGGCAATGAGATAACTAAAAATTCGTTATTCTAAAACATCAGATGTTGGGCATCTATAGTTCCTTTCAAAAAACCATGCGCTTTGCTTTTTAAGGAAATCTTGGCTTCTTTTTCTTTCGAAGCTAAATACTGAAGCTTTTGATAGAGAATGTGCCGCTTTCCTTCCAGATAGCTAACTTTTAACTGTGTTGTTACATGAGCCAAGCTGCTCAGTCTCATGTCAGCCGGCTTAGCAAGTCCTCACAAAACACGGCATCCACTTTACGCTATTTCTGCACAAAGTTTTTGACCAAGGTAGTGAGTTTGAATGAGCAGGTAACAGACCTTGGTCAGGACATACCATCATTGGCGAAAGGTATTATAAAATCGACAGCAGTTACAAAGCTAACTGGATATCTTTGGTCTTGACTGCACAGTGATTTGGTAAAGACCCAGTAAAGAGTAGGGTGGTGACAATATTTGCCTTTGAAGAAGCATAAATATCACTAATACAGCAAAAAGGTTGGGATCCTTTTAGTAATCGCTAATATTTTCTTGGAATTGGTAATGAGACTGGGTAAAAGAGGGTAGCAATGTGTTATGCTTCCCATGGTAAAGCTGCCTGATGATAGCATATTGGTTAGAGAATGCCTGCAGGATGTTAAAATTAGGTATTTTGTAATTATGTTTAGGGAAAACTAAAATCTTAGCAATTGAAGACAGGTGGTGGCTTAGAGGGTATCACAGAGTGATACCGATGTAAAATACAGGAAGCCTGTCTTTGTGTGCTCCTCTGGGTTTGGAATTGAACAGATCTGGTGTTCTGAGTGTTTCAGATACTATTTCACTTTCTTTAAAAAAAAATAATAACTATTCTTTGCTCGTGAGAGTAGTGGTCTTCGTAGGGTAGCTCTAGACAGAAGCCCCAGGCGATGGCTGTGTCGGCTGCTGAAGTCACTGCCGTTACTTACCGCCTGCCTGCCTGCTGGAGGTCTGATGTGCCACCCTTGGTGTTAGTCTGAGCACTCCCCAGCCCACCTCAGTCAAAACATGGTGGGTTAAGACAGATGTAATATTTATAGCTTTTAAGCTGACCTGACTCTTTTTGTCTGAAATAGGTTAGCGGATGCTGGTAGGCGTAGGAATGAGATGAAGACTTCCAGCAGGCCAACAGTACTGAGCAGCTGGAGGCGGACAAGGGCATCATCATTTCAGAAGCACAGTGCACGCTCAGAGTGCTGTCTGCCTTACTGAAATACCTTTAATTATTGGAGTTTTCTCACCAGTGCCTGGATTTTGTCCGTTTTCTTCAGATTGCTTTTTCAGTGATTGAAGCCAATTATGACTATATGTTAATCTGCTAGTTGACTTGACCATGGTTTTTACTGAATTGCCTTTTATGTACTAGTTAGCTAATGTTTGGGAGAGCTTCTCCTTATAATTACTCAGTGGGGATTTATCTGTTGGTCTCTTTTCTTTTAAGTTCACAACCTTATTTTTTTTCCCCTGAAGACTCAGCGCTGACTTTGGAGGTTTTGTCCATTCCAGGCTCTATAGAAAAAGTTCTGAATGCGACTTTATTGCTGGTACTTTGAATTTGACCCAGTGTTCCTTTGGGGAACAATGTGCTGTGGTGACTGAGGAGTTTTTTAGATTTACAATAGATTCCTGGAATTCTTTGAAGTAAAGCATACATACAAAGAATGAATGGATATCTTTTTTTATTTTTTCCACTCGCTTACTGAAACAAATTGGTTAACAGTGGGCATGAAAACATCTGCTTATGAAATTTAATGCTGCCCTATTAATTTTTTTTTTGTGCCTTAGAAGAGACATTTTTTTCTCTTTATAAGTGTGGTCGTACATATATCTACTTAGCCTGTAGATCAGTTCTACAGATTTGCACTGAGTGGAATTCCTGAAGTACAATTTAATGGGTTCAAAATGGTTATTTTTCATGGATGTTGTTCAGTGTTTTAAGTGCTGTGGTTAGAATGTTCGTATATATACACAACTTTTTATTTTTGAGAGAAAGACTCTGGAGTGAGGACTCTGAGAACTTAATGTTTAACTACTCAGTATTCCTTACACTGTTACTGTAATGTGACCGAGTCTCACTGGAAGGTGGAAAGATACAGCATTCAATTTTGTATAATCCTTGCCTTTCTGCTCAGCTCACCGTTAGATACTTATAGTGCCAGTTTTGGCAGTGACTTTTGTTTTATGGCTGGCTGCTTCTAGGAATTAGACTGGGACCCACAAGTTGTCTCCCCCCAGCTACAGACCCACTCCGTTAACAGAGTGCCCAGGGTGCAGTTTTGCAGCCCCTGTTGACATTACGTCCCCACTGCTGGCAGGGGCAGCGCTCCTCTCTTCTTCCTGCCCTGTCCCTCCTGGCCGTATGAGAGATCAGCTGGCTGCCTAGCGAGCCAGGTAAGGAGGCTGATCCAGCTGAATCGGAACTAGAGATACAAAATGCTCCTTTCTCGTTGCATCAGCTCGCTCACTAGCACGAGTGTCATCATGGGAAGGATGTGGGACTGTGGTTGGGAGCGGAGGGGCTGGAAGAAGGAGAAGGGCTGAAGGTGTCCTATCGTATGGGCTTCAGCAGATTGTGGGTCCGCAGCCTGAGTCACCTTGTACTTGAACCGACTGTGGTGAAAGCCCTGCTACCTGTTTCCTGAGCAGTCTGTTCCTGTGAGTTAATTATTAACAATGCTGCTGATGAGGATGGTGTCCCGCCCTGTGGGCTAGTGCAGTCTTCATGTAACCGCGTTTATTCCTGTTACGCTCTCCTGGAGAGTATCGACTTCCAGCTTGAGGGAACCTCTCTGGTACTGCAGTTTATATTCTGTTGAGCGGGTATCCAAAGAGGAAAGATGAACCATGTTGTCGTGGTTTAACCCCAGTTGGTAACTGAGCACCACGCAGCCGCTCGCTCACCCCCCCACCAGTGGGATGGGGGAGAGAATCGGAAGGGTAAAAGTGAGAAAACTCGTGGGTTGAGATAAAAACAGTTTAATAGGTAGAGCAACAGTCATGCACGCAAGCAAAGCAAAACAAAGGAATTAATTCACTACTTCCCATCGGCAGGCAGATGTTCAGCCATCTCCAGGAAAGCAGGGCTCCCTCACGCGTAACGGTGACTTGGGAAGACAAACACCACCACTCCAAACATTCCCCCCTTCCTTCTTCTTCTTCCCCCAGCTTTTATATACTGAGCATGATGTCACATGGTATGGAATGTCACATGGTATGGGATATCCCGTTGGCCAGTTTGGGTCAGCTGTCCTGGCTGTGCCCCCTCCCAGCTTCTTGTGTTCCTCCAGCCTTCTCAGTTGGTAGAGCATGGGAAGTTGGAAAGCCCTTGACTAGTATAAACACTACCTAGCAACAACTAAAACATCGGTGTGTTATCAACATTCTTCTCACCCTAAATCCAAAGCACAGCACTGTACCAGCTACTAGGAAGGAAATTAACTCTATCCCTGCTGAAACCAGGACACATGTAGAGTTTATCAGGCTAATTTTAGGTGTTTCTACTTTACAGTTACTGTAGTTTCTGTATTCTTCCAGCTTCCTATTGCCCAGCAGAAACTGAAGGGGACCAGTCTGTGCTAAGCCTGCTATATAGACATTTGAGTCTTGGAAGTACTGATTTTTAATACTTACCTGAAATAAGTATTGTCTTAGCAAACGTAGTATTAGCTGAATCCAATATATTTAGTACGGTGGTAAATTTAGGAAACTCTTCTGCCAGCAAATAGGGTTTTTTCTCAGGTAGGCAAATGAAAGAAAATTTCCTTGATCGTATGTCTAGAAAGAGAGATAATGGTTAAAATAAGAACTAGCTGTACATGTTGTCAATCAGACTGCAAATTAGCCAGTTCTGGTGTTGACTGGAAGCAAGTCTGTACCTGAAGCACCAGTGATACTGAATGTTAATGTTTGTTTCTTGATGCTTGTGCATTTGAAGTCAGACCCATCATATTACATTGTTCAAGTTTTTGCATGTTTTTTGTAATTTATTATCAGTTGTTCATAAGGAAGTTTTCTTGTTTACTGCCAATTTCAAGTGAAGGTCTAAGCTAAATATTTTTTTGAGAGGAACATACTGAAAAATGTTTTTGACTGTATTGAAAATGTTCTTGATTACTCTTAAGTACCCCATAAGATGTAGATAAGAAATATGAAATTTAATAGGAAGATAGCTTTGGAAATTGTAAACTGTCTCCCAAGACAGCTAGTCTGGATTTGTCTGAATTACAAGCTTCATAAAGTTGCCATTTTTCATTTGCAATTAAATCTTTTAGGATACTTGTTTTGAATTCTCTGGACATTTCAGCTGCAATGTACATACTCTGCTGGCCTACTGAGCTTTCTTGACCGTGTCAGCTTTACGCAGCATGCATGACGAAAGCTCCTGGTGGGACACAGGAAAAATGGGTTCTCCTGTTTCTCGTCATCCCTTAACTGAAGTATGTTTTGGCTTAGAAACAGGCATAGTGGACCTCATTCTTGTTTTATTTCTGCTACATGCTGGGAGTTAGTAGCTCAGTTGTACTTCGCAGCCATCGTATACCTCTGTGCTTGAAGGAGAACTGGCTTCAGTTTTAGGGTAGTAACTGCTTGTCTGAGAAGGTGGGTAAGGCGACTCTGATTGATCGTGTTGTCAGTGTGCCAGGTACACCTCAGGTTGTCTTGAATGTTGCGTCAAAGACAAAGCCCAACAGATAACATAGTGGTTATAGTTTCTTTTAAAGTTCTGCAAGCCAGGCTTCACAAAGCCTCAAAATGCACATTTGAGTGAATGTCATATTTATGCATAGCACCATTAGCGTGTAATACGTGCGAATCTTGGTCTCCTTGTTTAACTGAAGAAGATGCTAAACCATATTCTTTCTTTGCTTTCTTCCTTCTTGTCCTAAGCACTAGAGCATAACCAAGCAACCTTGAAAACACGCAGCTTTTTTTCTAACAAATGAGCATGTAATTCCTCTTGCAGAACATATGTGTTATAAACCCATCTCAAGAAATAAGATGTTGAGCGGACTAGATTTAAATAAAAACAGGCACTGCAGTCAAAAACAAAACTGTAAGTATTTTCAAAGGAGAAATATGTTAACAGGAAGACTTGGTAGTGAAAGAGCCATTGTATAAAGGCATTATGGAAATGTGGTGAAATGAGGGATAAATAGGTGTGCTCATGCACACAATCTGTGTCTCTCTTGAAGAATAATAGTCCATGTAGTCAAAGAGTATCTCCCCAATGAAGCATACGATTCAATCTTGTGAAATAAAATCTGAACGACTTGGAATTGTGTATCTGTATGTAGATAACTCCCAAGCTGCGAGGCTGTGTTAACATAGCTGCCCACCTCCAAGCCAAGGAGAAACATTTCAGAACAAGTAGAGCCATCAAAATCAACAAAGCTGTTATAAACGCAAACTCGTGTTTGATACGTGCTAGTCAGTAAGTCAAAAATTAGTGGAGGTTTCCTGAGACTTTATTTTAAATGTTTGTATTTTGGAATAGCAGAGTTTGAAATTTAGAAGAATAAACTGTTGCCTATCACAATGATCATTTATTGAGTCCTCCTTTTGCTTTGTCTGTATTTCTTTCTTGCCCATGTTGGCAAATCAGGCTAAAAAGTTTTCAGGCAGCAGCTGTGTGTTCCTGCCTTGTTCTGTCACCCCAGTTGTACCAGGTAATGAACTGAATCTGAGAACTGATAAGTTAAAAGTATACTCTTAAAAAAAAAAAAAAAAAAGGGGGTGTGGGTGGAAGAAAGGAAGGTAGTTTTAACTCAGATCAGGTCCCTGTTCCGGTTTAACTCAGATCTGATTCCCTGAACCGGTTCGCTATGCATTGCTACAAACAGTTCTGTCAGCACAGCTGAGGGGTAGCGTGGGTAGGGGGTGGGACCGCTTAAGTCGTTTTGCAAAGATGTGTTTGGGAATATGTCCTTTGATTCTAAGACCTGGGGGCAGGAATGGTCTTTGTTCTGTATTTGTTCTCTATGACACAGTGGGGTACTTGTTATCTGTCCGGATGAAGTCGAACACAGCTTTCCCTTGGGCTGGATTTAACATTTCTCAGCATAAGAAATTGTCCTCAATTTTTAGAAATTTCAAGCATGTTCTGATAATGGCAGCATGAAAGCTCCAGGTTATCTCACTCGGTGTTATGTCCACTGTGATAATGAAACTTTTATTTCCAACAAGATGCAATAGATGCTTAACCACCATGCTATGTGAGATTTTGTATCTGTAGCAAACCTCAGCTAGTATCCTGACTTGTACTTTATTTCTTAAGACATGATTTTCTGTTGTCAGTGACTCAGAAACAGACAATGACATTTTTGGCACACAGCGCCATTTGTTCTCCATTGTTGCTCTTTCTAAATAGGTTATATATCTTGATTTCTAGCATTACATTCATGTGAATCATTCCACCAGCTTCATTAATATCAGATGGGTTGAATGTACATTCCTGCAGGAGTGCTTTAAGTTCTTGTTCATTATCTTCCCAACATCATTCTGCGGGCAATTAAAGATTTTTTAAAAATTTTTGTCTTTTCATTTTGTTCTGTTAATTCTATTCTCCTCGTCTTTCTTTCTGGTGAATATTTAAGTAGTCATAAAAATTAGGATAAATCCCTAAGGAGCAATTGTGAGAGGACCACACCAAAATAACCAGAAGTTTGAATTCTTGCCTGTGTGAGGCAGTTGGTTGAGGGAGGAGGGGAGAAATGGAAATATGCTGAGATGGGAAATTCAGTTCCTTAGTGATACCAACCTATACCTCCATTTTCTTGGGATGAGAGAGAAAACTAATACCTGGTTTGTATCAGACAGAAACTGAATTTTTCGAAGATAGTAGTGCATTCCTTTGAGAAGCTCAGATTTTGCTTACCCGGAGGAAACATTTAAAAGGACATTGTTTAGAAAATTCCCAAGAATTGCGATCTTTCTAGAGTACTACTAACAGGAATATAAGAAAGCTTTATACCTGTGGCAGTATTAAGCTATCTGGCGTTCCAGAAAAGAAGCATGGTGTAGATTACACAGTATTTTTAATTTGTTTGGTTGTTCTAAATTGCATTTATCTGCTGTTCTACAGCAGTATAGGATAGCAGATAAATATATTTTAATGTTTTGCTTTATGGGAAGTGTTGGTAGATATACGCCCAAAAATTTACCGCGAGGGTGGTCAGACATGGAAATCTGGCCTGGAGAAGTTGTGGGATCACCATCATTGCACATGTTTAGAACTTGACAAGTCCCTAAGCAGCCTGTTCTGATAAGACCTGCTTTTTGAGGAGTTGGACAAACTGACCTCCAAAGGTCCCTTCCAGTATGCGTGGTGCTGTGGTACAGTGCCTCTGTGTTGTGGATGAGAAACACAAATCTTGGCAAGGCCTGCTTTTGTGTCAGGTGTCAACCTCGGTTTTAGAATGTAAAAATCTCCAGTGATTCTACCTGTACAAGACACGCTGTGCCCTTTTTGTTCTTTGGATGTGTGCACCAGCGCCGCAGAACAACCAAGCGTGCCTGTTCCACCATTGGACTGTGGTGAGGGTGACCAGTGCAAGTGGACAACAGGGAGTTTGGTCTGAGGAAAATGCTCAATGGCTTTGTTATTCCCATGCTCGTTCTGTAATGGGAGGATGAA
>NW_008825323.1:2903637-2919446 GCF_000699105.1 Pygoscelis adeliae | reverse complement strand
GAGGAGTTGAGTTGACAGTGTCTCTGTGAAAGCACTTGAAAGGATGAAGGAGGACACCTTGGGGAGGGAGTGGAATGGCACTGGAAGCTCTTGGCGTGGAATGAGGGCAAGCGGGACTCGGGGCTTGTGAGAGAAATAGGAGAGGATGATTGAGAGGCACTTAAATATGGGGGAGGAGGAACTGAGGAAACATTAGGGTCATACTTAAAGCTGAAGAGAGGAAGGTCGGACAAAAAACTGAATAGCTCCTTATCAAGTGAGCACCTTCATTCTACACATGGACAAAGGCAGAAGTGCAGTGGAAAAAAACAAATGTGATTAAGCCTTCGTTTTGTTAATGACTTGGATGATGATGGTGTGGAGAGTATATTTATTAATTTTACAGAGAGTACCAGGCTGGGAGAGGATTCAAGTTCTGTGAAGAATAAACTTAGAATTTCAAATGACTTAGAAAAATTAGAGAAACAACATAAAAAAAAATAATGCTTTTTAGAAGGACAAATGCAAAGTACTGTGCTTAGATAGTTCCCTACATAAATACAAAATAGCAATAATTCTAGAAAAAAGAGTCCCGGATTTTTAGGTGAATCATAGTCTGAACATGCGTCAGTAGCACTGTGCTGTTGCAATAAGGGTAATCATTCTTCTGGGATGTGTAGTTAGAAGGGACATGATAATTTCACTGTACTCCACATTGCTTGGGCTTCATCAGTTTTGGGCATCGCATTTAAGAAATGGTTTGAGCCCATGGGATAGTCTTCTACGGGAAAGCAACAAGAATCTTCAGGAGTCTAGAGAAAAAAGTGCAATGTTGAAAGGCAGAAAGAGTAGTTTGCTCAGACTAGAGGAGACTAAGACAGACATGAAAGCAGTCTCCAGGTACGGGAAGGGATGCTACAGGGAGAAAGGGCATAAACTTCCTAGGTGTCAGGAAGTAAAGGGCTGTGGCAAAAGTTAGGAAAAATATTCTCCTGAAAAGGGTAGTTTGACATTGGAATAGATTTCTATTTACAGCCAAAATACTCGTACTGTGTCAAACAGGGTAGTTTAGTTGTCAGTAATACTGGGGAATGTGGTTTCTCTGTAGTTGCTGGAGAGTGTGCACTACCACCCACCTTCCATGGAGAGGAGAACTTCAGCTTTGGTGGGGGAGGTTTCCCCTTGCCTTCATTCCTCAGGGCTGGCAACCACGGTTGGGGGAAGCAGAGCAAAAGGCAGGAGGTCTGACAGTTTGGATGTCCATTGGGGTACAAGATGAGGTTCAAGCGTGAACTTAGCTAACAACGTGAACTTAACTTTAGGGAGGTTTTGGAGTATTCATCATGGGTATTTTTTAAAAGGAATTTAGGCAAGACCACACTCGACAGAAACTTAGATATAGATGACACTAACTTAGAGAAGTAGGAGTGAATGAGGCAACTTCTTTCCTCTCTGTTTTTATTTTCTCCACATTGTTTTCTGTATAAGACTGGAGTTTAGTGCATGGGTGCTGAACTAAGTTTGTGCAGGCAACCTTAATTTTGATATTTCCTGATACATGTAGAATTAACAGTGTTTTAATAGTGTCTTTGGATAAGGAAGGCACACATATTAAGTGTATGCTATCGTTTATGGAAACACAAGATGGATACTTTTTAAGGTTTTATTCATCTGCAGGGTGATTTTAACCAGCTTGAAGGTGTTCTAATGCACTTAAAAGAATGGTTGCCAATAGAATGAATAATATCCAGTGTTGCCAACTTTCACAAATTTGTCATGGCTGTGGCCCTGATGGTTTTGACAGTTTCATGATGATAAATTTTGGCTGTTTTGCACAAATTGAAGAATCAGAAAGAAATTCCTAAGAACACAAAACTGAAACCCTGTGTTATAAGCTGTTCATTGCTATTGCGGGAGGTCACTAACATCTGTATAAATACACACACACACACACGTACTTTTTGCATATTCATTTGTTGTGCATTTCTAATTTTTCTTATCTTCACAGAATGACAGAGTGGTTGGGATTGGCAGGGACCTCTGGAGATTGTCTAGTCCAACCCTGGTACCCAGAGCAGGGTCACCTAGAGCAGATTACGCAGGGCTGTGTTCAGTAAGTTTTGAGTACCTCCAAGGACAGAGACTCTGTAACCTCTCTGGGTGCCTCTTCTAGTCTTTGACCACCCTTAGAGTAAGGAAGTTTTTCCTTATGTTCAAATGTCCAATTTTGGCCTGTTGCCCTCTCACTGGGCGCCACTGGGAAGACTCCAGCTCAGTGGTCTTTCCTCTCCTCATCAGGCATTTAATAGGCATTGATAAGACTTCCCTCCACCCCACCCTTCTCTTCTCCAGGCTGAACAGTCCCAGCTCTCTCAGCCTCTCCTCAGATATCAGATGCTCCAAGCCTGTAAACGTCTTTGTGGCTTTTTGCTGGTCTCGCTCCAGTATGTCCGTGTCTCTGTTGTACTGGGGAATCTGGAACTGTACACAGCACTCCAGATCTGTCTCAGCAGTGCAGAGTAGAGGAGAAGGATCATGTCCCTCAACCTGCAGGCAATGCTTTTCCTAAAGCAGCAGAGGATGTCATTGCCAGGAATTTCTTCACTAATTTGTTTCTTCAGGTCTCATTTTAAACTTTTGAGCAACATTAGATATATAGTCTAGAAAATATTTCCTACTTTCTTGTAAATTGTGGATTTTTCCCTTTCCAAACTATTAGCTTGACGTAATATTCATTATGTTTTGTGACATTTCAGAGATAGTAACACAGAAGGTGTATCCGTTGGAATGGAGAAATTTGCTTCAGCTGATACTTGCAAGATTGAGAAATATTTTGAAGTTGAGTACTTTTTAGGTATAGACTTACTTTGGTAGTTGCTTTCCATTTAGTTTGAAGCCTATACCTAATTCTCATGGTAGTTAAACACCTGGCTAGTTAAGACACATTTTACCGGGAATATAAAAATAATGTTTCTCTGATATATTGGGCTTGGTTTTAAAGCACTTGAGTCCTAATTTCAAATAATTTTCGATGTGGAGTTCATGCTGCTTAAGTTTTTAGGTGCTTTTAGTTTTTAATGTCTCCAAGGACAATGCTCTGTCCCCTGTCCCTCTCCCCATTTTTTTTTTTTTTATCTTTATCAGATTTTTTGTGTCACCTTCCAGATTTGTACCAAGTCTTCTAAACTTCGTTTATGTTAAGAAGGCGTATATTTTGTCTAGCATTGCTGCTCTTTTATTAACAAGGTTTGGGTTGTTGTTTGGGCTTTTTTTAATTAGTTTCCATCTGCCTTTCCCCCTCATTTTCTTGTTTTTTTTTCCTGTATCGTTTTTCATGGTTTACCATAGAATTTAGTAACAAAGCATGGAGAGTCTGAAAATTTTGGTTTCTGTAAGATTTTCTTTCTCTTCCTTTTTCCTCCTTCTCCAGCACAAGGAGTTTGGGACAAAAGGGTTTTGCTTCGTCAGACTATGTCACATCTTTAAGCTGTTGTAACTGAAATGTTTCTTCTGCTTTCATTTTGGAGTACTTTAAAAACATAAAGGATTGGAGGTTGGTTACTTTATCATGTGGTTTCTTGCAACATTTTTTGCTGTGCTGTGATTGTTCTTGGTAGTTGATGTGATATTTTTCTTTGCAGATTCATTTTGTCCTGTGTTTATACTGCTAATGTGACCTTACAATGCTTGGTCAGCTTTCATTTAATTACAAAAAAAGAATTCTTGTTTATGTAAGGATACCTTAAAGGTGGTGCTATTTCAGTGCAGATTTTATTGAAAATTGTCAGTTATGTGAGAAAATGTGTTGCCTGTAATGTGCTTTTCAGGAGTCTCTTGTTACACTCAGTGAGGCTGATGCTGGTTCGTATCTTTTCCATGCGACGCACTCTATAATGTATCTCTGCTTTTCTTGTGTTAATTTTCGTGTAGTCTTGGGAAGCAATATGGTCAGCTGCTGTAGAGGTTGACATAAAAATAACTTTAACATGGGCAGACCTTAGTACACATGTATCTTGTTTACATGACTTTTTAGGGTTAGGCATTATCCATTTGATCATAAGGTGACATGAAGGTAGAATAACACAATGGATGGTCTACCCTTGTTGTGTAATTACTGTTCTTTTATTGATACACTCTGTTGTAGCTGTTACATTTTTCAGCTACCGCGCTATTCAAATCAATGTTGTGTTTAACAGCAGAATTCCTTCTGAAAAGGCATCTAATTGCAGTCTGAAGGAGTTACGAAGAGTCCGCTACTGCCTATGACGTAATGGTTAGTCATTGTCTTTTCTGAGAGTGATTATTTATTAAAGTTGACCCACAGAATGATAAAAGATGTTTTAAGGGAAGTCTTTTATTATGCATTTTAAATAATATTTGGAATGATAAGGAAATCCTAGAAGATGAGAAAAGTGCTGATGGTGTGTCAGTACGTGGTAGAAGAAAGTGGTTCAGTCCAGCC
The DNA here is from genome assembly GCF_000699105.1 of Pygoscelis adeliae. Taxonomy (NCBI): domain Eukaryota; kingdom Metazoa; phylum Chordata; class Aves; order Sphenisciformes; family Spheniscidae; genus Pygoscelis; species Pygoscelis adeliae. The sequence continues at coordinate 2,915,005 of NW_008825323.1, read as the reverse complement.
AATAATAGATTGTTTAGCTGACTGTCACAACTTGGGCAAAATAAGGGGATCCTAATGGAAAATTCTATTAAAAAATAATTAAATGACAGAATAAACTGTGTTCAGATAATGAGTTTGTTTGGTTACAGTTACTGCTTCAGTATAATAGATTTAAGATTTTGTAAAGGGAGTACTTTAACATAAATCTCATTTAAACTTCAAGACTGTTTAATATCAGTAAAATAGCCACATCACAAGGCACTTAATGTCTTTCTGAAAAAGTTTTAAGTAAAAGTTGTTAGGAGTGGTAGTCTTCTGTAAATACTGCTTCGGGAGTGATCGTGGGAAATAATGTTAAATCGCTACTAGTAACATTTGTTTTAAACCCAAGATTAGTAAAATGATAAATAGTAAAGCATTTATTTGGTACTATCCAGTTATTTGGCAAGTTAGGTCTACAGTCCAAAAACCTAAATTAAAAGAGCAGGTCAGGTTTTCAGAACTGAAACAAGGAAATAGGGAAAATGGGGAGCTTCCTGAGAAGCTGCCACTCTAGCGCTGTTTGTCCTATGGAGTTTGGCTTGCATAATGCTGTCAATTGGGATTTAAAAAATGGAAGGGGACAGAGAAACTGGAAAAAATTACTTTGAGTGATTTCATAGAAAGAGACTCTGCTAAGTTTGTTTAGTTTACCAGAAGAAAGAGATAGGACTTGACTGTATCATCTAGTCAAGTAAGGGAAAAATAGAGAGACAAAACTTAGCATACAAAGGCATAGTAATAACTAGTGACTGAAGCCTGAAGCTGGAGTAATTCAAACTGGAAATAAAGTATGAAAGACAGTGACTAGCCTTTCAGACTATCACAGCAGGTGATGGACTCTGTAGCTCTTAATAACTTGATTTGGGAGTGGATGCCTTTCTGGAAGAACTGCTGTGGTTAAACACAAGTTACTGGTCTCAGAGATTGGTAGCTGAAGGAAATAAAAGGCCTCTGTTCAACAGGAAGTAATTCTGATTGATTTTGTGGGCTCATCTGGCCTGAAACTGTGAACCTTCCAAGGAAACATCATGAATTTATAGTGATGCTTTTTTGTCAAACTAAGTTGCATCTCCAGTCTCTTTCTTCCTACTCATCTGCTGCTTTTATCTGCACCTTTTCAGTTTGGCAGTACTTCGCTGAACTCTGCTCTATCACACATTCTGCACCTACAAAATTTAAGACAGTTCTCCTCCTTAGTAGGGATTCATTCAAACTGGTAGGAAATGCAATGTTTTCCACAAAATAAACAAAGAATTTTACGAGGTTGGTTTAGAATGATTGGTGAAGTTTCTTTAGCCCTTGTCTTAGAGTGGTTACTACTAGGACAGAGTGTTCAGGCTTGAGGCTAAACCAAACCATTTGATACATCTGTTCAACTTCATTGAAGTAGTTCATGTTAACAGGTAGAATTTAATTTTTTCCAGAACTGTGTTTGGGTAACTTTGCTTACTAGCATGGCAAATAAAAGCTATCAATATGTCTGGCAAAAGGATCCAGAATAAAAAGAGAACAGTTGTTCCCCAGTTTTTCCTTCTGGAGTTCAAATCACAGGTGGAAATGAAACTGCCAGATTCATTGTCATAATTATCATCTGTATTTGTGCACAGCGATAATGCATCATGCAGGGTGGAAGACTAGGCCAGCAGGCATTGCCCAAGGTTTAACAAAGATATGTGTAAAGTTGTGCACTGACAAAGGTATAATTCCCAAACAGCAGTGCAGGCTGGGGTATGGCTGGCTGGGAAGTAGCTCTGCTGAAAAGGAGCTGGAGGTGCTGTTGGATGGCAAGCTGAACAATGCCAGCACTGTGCCCTTGTGGCAATGAAGGCAAACTGAGTCCTCCGTTGTATTGGTAAGAGCATACCTAGGGTGCTGTGTCTGGTTTGTCCCCTGATTTCAAGAGAGACATTGAAAAATTGGAGAAGGTCCAGTGGGTGGCCACGTGGGTGATTAGTGTGTTAGAAGGATGATTAGCATGTTCGAGAACTCAACATTTGGAGAAAGGTTTGAGGATATTTGTAGAGGAGAGAAGGCTTGGAGAGATTTCACCAGTCATCCAATACCTAGAAGGTAGTTATGGAGGAGGAGCTGTTTTCTGTTCACGAGGATGCATGGTGAGAGGAGAAACTTCATCTGGGTATAAGAAAAAGAAAATCTGTTAGAAATACTAAACATTGGAGCGAGTTCCTCAAAGGCATGGTGGAATCTCCCTGACTGGAATTATTGAAGGCTCATCTTGGCAGCAGCCTGGCTTACCTGATGTAAGGCCTTGTAAGGCCTGATGAAGTAAGGTCCAACAGAATTTTGGAGACCAGATCATTTCCAGAGATCTTTTCTAACCTAGACTGCTCTGTGATGCTGTGGTTAGAGCTTTTTGGCAGTCCTGGCTCTGGGCAGGTATAACAAAGTTGTAGATCAGGCAGTAGCAGAGCTGCCTAAAGAAGTCTGATTACAATTACTGACTTAGGCAATTAATGGAATATTTTTAATGTAAATATTAGATTTTAAATTCTTAAAGCTGAACCAGTAAGGAAGATTAAATTTACTTGCCTTGCTTTTTTATCGTTGTTCTTTTTATTGTTTTGTAATAGAAAGTAAAAGATCTACTGATGTGAAAAAATTAAAAATACAAGTGTGATGCAGTTAGAATCTTAAGATCAAGTTAATCTTAAATAATCAGCTAAAAGAATAATGTATTTACATTATTCACATTATTTATAGATATATATTATAATGTGGTGTGCTGCTTTATGACAGTCCAGCAGAAGGCAATCTATGGACTGCATGTGTTGCACGGCACTATTTGCTTTGCCTGCCAGATAGCTGAAATGAAGCAGTACTTCTTGGTTCAGCTGGCCAAATAGCATGTTCTGCCTCTCAAGTAGAGGGCAGAGCAAAGACATTTGAGATACTGTATTAGTAAAGCTAGGAGAAATGGTAAAATAGAAGAAACAGGTGTCCTACAGCAGGAAAAGCTGTGGGCACAGCTGCAAGGCAGATTTCTTGAGGCAGACGCTGCTACAAAGAGGAGGTGTGTATACTATGGGAATTCGGGGTATTTTAGTCTAATCCTGAAATAAAGTACCTTGATGATGGACTGATATCTTCAGTAGCCCTGCAAGCTCATTTCTGTTGTGCATGATTTGATTCCTCATAACATCCTTTTTTTTTTTTTAATATTTCTGTGTCATCAGAGTTTCTGCGTTAGATGCAGAGCAGTCAGGTGGGGAGGTGATATTTATTCTTTGCATGTGCACATTCTGGAAGGCATTGGAGGAAACAGGTCTGTCACAGAAAGCTGGGTGCACCTCTTACCTTTCCCTAGTCTCTTTTTGTGCACCTCTTCAGCACGCAGTCTGGAGTAGAATTAGAAATACCTCGCTGTGTACGAGGATCTGGGCTACAGACCTGGATTCACTGCATTTCCGGCCAATTTGTCCATCTTCTTTTCAGGAGTCTTCAGTTCATGGCAGACAGCCCTTCTGAAAGTCACACTATTACTTAAGAGCAAAAGGGGAGAGAAAAAAAGAGGTTTTAAAGTACTAGACACATATGCATGTGTCTAGGGTTTTTTAGCAGCTTTTGATGGTAGCCTAAGCAGAATCATTTCCCTAGAGTTTTCCAGTCTTTCTCTTTCTCTCTTCTTCTGTGGCTGTCCTGCAAATTACTTTGGTGTCTCTCCTAAGAGAAGGCTCTTCTAATAGTCTTCGAGTTTTTCTGTGTTCAGAGGCCTTTTTCTTTCCCAGCTGACCCATGGGATTGCTTGAGAGAAGATGACATTAAAAAAAGATTGAAAATTCTGGCTTTGTCCTGTGACTGCTTAGTATGTACAAGAGTTGAGGCTATTGAGAGTCAGTCTTCTCCACCCCATCTTTCAAGCCCGAATCCCATTAAAACCAAGTCTAGTACAATCATCTTAAAATGTCATCCAAAACAGGTTTTTTATAAACTATCACAGGGCAATTTCAGGTATTTTATGAAGTAATATTGTGCCAAGTCCTTGTGACGTACACTGACAGGAAAATCTGATTCTGTAATTAAAGAGCATTTCACACAACTTTTTTCCAAATAATTATATTGCTTCAACATTTCTTTTTGTCCTCATCAGCTGAGATGTAGCCCCATGCACTAATGGAACAACACAATACAAATCTTGCACTGAATGTAGCATTATTCAGAAAAATTTATTTACTGAAAGAGTGAAAAATTTCTTCACCGAAAGGGTTGTCAAGCATTGGAACAGGCTGCCCAGGGAAGTGGTGGAGTCACCGTCCCTGGAAGTATTTAAAAGACGTGTAGATGAGGCGCTTAGGGACATGGTTTAGTGGGCATGGGGGTGTTGGGTTGACGGTTGGACTCGATGATCTTAGAGGTCTCTTCCAACCTTAATAATTCTATGATTATTACACATTACATGTGCTTTTTCTGAGACTTCAATTGCAGGGTGTTAGTTCTTCATAAACATTAATTCCTTGAATTTTCCCTAGCATCTGGTGTTTGTGGAGGATTCTTACTGGCCTTTTAGAGTAAAGTGGTGGTGGTGAAAGGCATCTTGAAATTAATGTCCTCCTCATTAGAGTACACTCATCTTGGGTACTGAGATTGGGAAAGCTAGAGAAGGTTTTTCAAAGTTCTTCTTAAAACAGGAATCCAATGGTCCATAATTCTGAGCATTGAAGGAAATCATTCAGGCTGAATGCCCAGAAAATGGGAAATATACAAGAAGAGTTTATCTGGGAATATTTTGTTTCTGAGTTGAGTGGTCCATAAGAATACCTGCAAATTCCTCCTGTGAACACAGTTCTCCCAGGCAGTGTTCTCCTGCCTTCACTGCAGGATCACTTTTTCTGTCCCCAGAGTTGCTTGCCTGATTTGTTGGTTTACTATCCATCTGCCTCAACAGAAGTATGGTTCTCCGTAGACTTAATTATTGATATTCTGCATATTTAAGAGAGTATTGTATTATGTGTTGTTGTGGTTTAACCCCTGTAGGCAGCCAAGCCCCACCCAGCAGTTCGCTCACTCTCCCCTAAGTGGGATGGGGGAGAGAATCAGAAGGGTCAAAGTGAGAAAACTCGTGGGTTGAGATAAAGACAGTTTAATAGGGAAAGCAAAAGCCGTGTGCGCAAGCAAAGCAATATAATGTGGAATATCCCTTTGGTCAGTTGGGGTCACCTGTCCTGGCTGTGCCCCCTCCCAGCTTCTCGTGCACCCCCAGCTTACTTGCTGGTGGGGCATGGTGGGAAGCAGAAAAGGCCTTGACTCTGTGTAAGTGCTGCTGAGAAATAACTAAAACAGCCCTGTGTTATCAACACTGTTTTCAGCACAAATCCAAAACCCCATACTACCTACTATGGAGAAAACTAACTCTATCCCAGACAAAACCAGTACGTGTATTCAAAGCTGTTGCTACTACAGAAGAATTCTCGGTGATCATTTTGAACCTCGTGTTATGTTGATAAGACCATCATATTGTAAACCTCCCAGAGGTTGTGCTGCCTCTTTTTGTATTATTTTGACATATTTATTTGATCATGTTTACATGCATATGTTTATGAAGGTCATTTCCAGCATTTCAAGAAAGTGAAACTGAAATAATTAAAATTTCAGTGTGTGGAATTGTGTTGACTCTGCCCTGTGTAAACAGCTGAGTTGCTGACACGGTTGGGACGCTAATGCATATAGCTCGTAGTCCTCTGCTGTTTGAGCTTATGGGGTAAGAACACTGGAAAGTAGCTGCTGTGCAAATAAATCAACCTTTAGTGTCGGCTGCAGTCATGCACTTTATCAGCAGGTTCTGCCACCATTTGGTAGAATGTGAAGATGTGCTGAGATTCAGGGACTTTGGGATCCTTGCCAGTTTCTTTGTATTCTAGTGGTTAAAGATCCCCCTCTCTTCCACCATTTACTAGTCCCCTCCTGTGCATCTTCCCTCTGGCTTTTTGCAGCTGTATGGAGCATGCTTTAGGCAAATAGGTAAATTTTTTTGAGATTCTGATAAGTCTTAATAAGTCTATATTAAATGTGTGCAAAAAGCAATTTCTACTTGAGCAGATCTGGGCAGTCTTTAGGGGTAATGGTAAGAGGCACACACTGCTAAGCTGATCCTCTGGCTAAATTTCTGATCTCTGCAACATGGAGATGCTGTAGCTGCTCATTAACATCAGCAGAACTGAGCAGAAGATACTGTCTCTGAACCTTCTTCTTTATAAAAGAGGTAGACGTTTTAGCTGAACTTTTTAAAAACCGTTTAGTCTAAAGCAGACTGGAAATAATTGGCTTTCAGAGCTGAAGTTTGGCAAACCTATAAGCAGTTGAAAATAAGGTCTTATAAGTGAAGGAAAGTGCAGTACAACCTTAATTGAAGCAGTTGTTACTGATGTCATCTATAGTGCCCTAAAAGCAGCAATAGATAAAATCTAATTAGACAGAAAATACTACTAAGATTAAAGTATGTATTTTTTGCTTTGCTGAGCCAATACAGAGAAGGGACTAGAGCCAAACTGTCACCCAGCCATCTCTTTGAAGAAAAACTGGGTCTTACTCAGTCATCAGCCACATTGCACAAATCTAACCCATACTTGTCCCTAGCTTGCTTGGGATGTCAGTTTACAGAGAACAAGACTCTAATTCAACTGTATTCTAATAAAGCAGTACAATACAAAGAAGCATTCTGATGACTCCTGTTCAGATTATGTCCAGATAAACTTGATGGACTTGTGCTGTTTGAAAATACTTGTGGGTTTTCTTCTTATGTTGCACTTGTGGTGGGTTAGTGCTACAATTATTTATAGCCTTTATTTGGAACATTCGTAGCAGTGACTTAAATTTCAGGTATTGCTAGTGTAGTGCAAAATCATATACTACATTTTTTTGCCACATTTCTAGCTGCATTTACACCATGAAGAATAATTGAAGTCTGTGAAATCTGTGTATGTGTGCATTTGTTTCAGAGTGGGAATATATGATACGGTGTCTAGTTTGATTTGAAGACTAACACTGTTAGACAGTCACAAGGTTGGTGGTCCAAACTTCCAGTACCACTTTACAAACCAGAACATGAAATAAATACATATATTCCCTTTAAGTGTGCAACAGTCTGTTGGATTTGGTTGTTTTTTGTTTTGTTTTGTTTTAAATTTAATGACCATTTGTTTGTGAATCCATCAGTTCTGTAGTTGCATTAATAGGGATATGATGAAAATGCAGCCTTGTTGTCTCATGTGAAACCGTAAAACCAGACTATTTCTGCTGTCAAATTATTTTAATTATTGCTGGGCATTGAATTGAAGAGGCACAGAATATGCATAAGATATTTTGTGATAGAATATCTCAAGTTTGCATGGGAGAGCAAGATAAATACAAATAAATATGCATTCTCTTGGCAATAAACTTATTTACTGTAAGTAGTTCTTCAGGTGAAACAGTAACTTCTTTTTTAGGAAGTATGCTTGCTGTAGCTAATGCAAAAAACAATTACAGAAAAGCTGTTCTTAAAAGAATCATCTAAGTAATTGTACAGAATAACACGTTTAAAATAATCTGTATTTATTGCAAGAAACTTGATGATGGTATTTGTGAATTATGTGGAGTGTATGCAGTTTAAGATCACTGGGGCTTTAAACTGATGCCTAGAATAAACTGTAATTCCTGCATTTGCCTTTAAGCAACCATTAAGAGAGCTTTATAATTTTCCCACTGTTCGTTTCTGCACCATCAGATTGTAGTTGATTAGACACCTGTCTGTCAAAGAAAGGAAATCCAACCTTCTCATCTAATTTCTTCTATTTGTCATTTAAACAAATATCAGTGAGGGATTCAACAAAATGCTGTGTTCACACAAACAATGCATAAAATACTGTGTGCTTGTTTCATCCTCATTCTAATATCAAGTCCTCCCTCCAGTGGCTGCTGTAACAGTTTTTTACGTTGTCAAAAAGAATTGGAAATTCTCTCTCTCAAAGCTAAATTCCCATTTATTTGGTTTTTTTTGTTTATTTTGATGCTTCTAGCTTGGCAAGTGAACCTGTTAAGTTGTCTACTCTTTCCTCAGTGGCAGGGTCTTCATCTGTTAAAGGAAGAAGGGTATCCATTGTAGAGGCAAGAACGCCAGGGATTCTTGGTCACTGCATCGATTTACCTGATTAGGGGATGGGGGTTAGTTTATCAAGGTAAATCTGTTCAGATAAATTTTGTGTTTCTTCCCTTGGGTAATAACAAGTCTTTGAGCACCTATATGTATTTTGTAACTGCATTAACTTACCTATACCCAAATATAAATTTTCAAATCTTGTATAGGGAGGACTACCCAATTTGTATGATTAGAAAAATTTTCATCTGGGCTATCACAAAACACTATCACTGTCATTTTCTAGCACTTCTAATAATTTTAACTGGAATAGGTTAGTTTCTTTTCTAAATGATTTACAAGTATGTATGTGGTTTTGTGCTGCAAATGTACAAACTGATGATGGACAAGTTTTTGTATTTGGTGATCTTTTGCCAGTGCACTATTTGGAAGCGTCTGAGAAAACTCTTTAATACCATCCACATGTGTGAATCAACATTTAAGTCATTTTAATATTTACATTGACTACATTATACGCTAGAAAATAAAAAAAAAGTCTCTGTGGCTTTGCTGTTATTTTTGTTCATTACTTTGGTTATGCGTGCTAAAGTGATTGAAGTGTTAGCCAAAAGATGCACATTTTAACTGAATCATGTTGAGTTGTGTCGCAAGTTGTAAATTACACAATCTAAGCAGAGCTTTCTTGGTGGAATTGTGTTTTTAAAAGACTTTTGGCAGTGTACTGTCATTTCCCATGGGATTAATCTAACAGCCTTCTGCAAAGGAAGGTGTCAGAGTCTCCTGCAGGTCCAACTTGTAGAATGGATTATTGGACTTTCTTGAACCCCAACTTAAAACAAACAAACAACCCCACCCCCCCCCAAAAAAAACCCTCTCCTTAGTTAATCACACCCTTAAATTGCTGTATTTTTCCTTAATCTACAAGTAAATGTTTCATGTAATAGGTTTTCTCTAAAGACAATAGAAAAATAGTCTTTATTATGCTTTATTTATTTTTAATTTTTTTATGCTGCCTTTACAGTGAACTACTGTTACTTAAAAGAAACCATTTTTGGGTCTTTCTTACAAGTGTTAAGTATTAGCGAGCCAGCAATACAGTTGGTGAACCCTATTACTCTTTGTTTGAAAGTTACAAATTGCTGCAGAGATACAGTTCATGCAAACTCATCCATGATAAAGTATATTGGGGAGAAGAATAAAACAAATTGGTAATGACTGACAGATAAAACAAAGAACCAAAAAAGATAAAGGGGGAAAAAATTCAATGCACAGAAGTCTTTATTGAGAAGGAAGAAGCAGTGATTGTGATGTGGTAGTTTGCTCCCTTGGTGTCAGATTGAAGATGAAAGAGATAGCAGATTTGAATGTCTGGGTTGCCTTCTGTGCAACAGGAGAAATTTAGAAATATATTTTGTGTGTAAATTTTTACCTTGAATATATTGAGGTTCATTCTACAGCAGGACATTTATTCTATACATTTCAAGGTTGATAATGTATTGTAGAAATCACAGTGGTTTAAAACTGTGTACTCTGTGTAGTTTTACTAAAACAAAACTGTATAGTACAGTAAGAACAATAAAGTGGAGTTAATTGATGAAGAAAATCCTTAAAAATTGTGGAAGTTCTGATGATTATGTTTTGTTTTTTCTTGTATCTTCTACTGTGGACTTACAAGTGTGGTGCTTCTCCAAAAGGCTTATCATTTGCTGATGTTACATTAGAATCACAAAAAAGAAGTATCAATTAGATAGATGTCCTTTTAGAATTAGGGAGAAATTAGTGTTCGTTCTCGTGAACTTGAATCTTTGACCAAACTTGATACTGGAGTGTGTGTCACACTTTGTTGTATAACGTCTTAATCCAGAATAGTCTGATAAGACTTCAGAGTGTCTAGTGTAAGTTTTGAAGGAGAGGAAGAAGTTAATTTTAATTTTACCGTGCATATCATAGGGGTTTATAATACTCAAGAAAGTTTTGCTTTTAGAACAAGTTCTGATTTTTTGTGATGAAAGCAGTAGCAAATGAGATCTGTTGAAGTAGAAGTCAGTAATTTGTTAATTTCCAACTCTTCTTGATTTCAGATTGTCTTTTGAAGATTAATGTACATTTACCTCATTATTTTAAATCTGTTGACAGTTTGGGTAATGATGGCTCAGCTCCAGCAAGGAGGCCCAGATGAAAAAGAGAAGACTACTGCATTAAAGGGTATGAGTCTTTCTGCCTTGTTATTACATATATTGACATTTCAAAAATAATTATTAAGGAAAGGAAAATAGTTTGATATAACTGTGGGTTAAAGTCTGGGAATTGCAATACTGGAAGAGGCTTAGTCCATCTATGCTAATGCTTTTTGTCTAATGGTGTGTCCATTATCAGTATTTTCATAAGCTGATATAAAAATAACGATCTGTGGTAAGGAGTGACAGAATAAGATATCCATTAATTTTCTTAATTTTCATAATTATCCTTTGAGAAAGTTGACTGGTGCTTTTGTGTTCTTAGTTTCTGGGAGTTATCATTTAATTTTTATGCCACTTAGGTTTTATAATTTTGCAACCATATTACAGCTTTTAAAAATCTCTTTGACTAGAATGTTAGCAGGGAAAACATTTTCAGCATATTGATTTCCATGTTGATTGGAAATCAACAATAAATTTTTCTTTGTATTCTATGTTAAAAAAAAAATAAATGGACCTAAGTGACTTAGTGGAGTAGTTTTCTTGAGGAAAAAATAAATTAAATAAATAACATCTTTTAGAGACTGTTTTTGAGTTTTGGAAGTACATGGAGTTGGTTAGATGTACAAGTAAGCTAACCAAACATTGTGTTTAAAGTGTTTGTCATACATTTACTCTCTAAATTGTCTTTCAAAAGAGAAGAAGAATATGCCTTGCAACTCCAGTGTAAAAACTGGGTTTCTACCAAAGTATTATTAGAAATATATGTTCTGTTATACAGTGATGGTAGATGGTGTTTCTTCAGTTAAAACTGTGTATTTGTGAAACATTTGGTGAAAACCTATGTGGTGCTTTTTTCAAACCTTGTACTAATTCTGCCAAATTAGTATATTTTGATGAAATTATACTTCATGTTTGGAAAAGTGAAAGTCCCGTTTTATACTTGGCCTTGATTTGATCTTCGTTAAGGATTAGTGTCCAAGAAATATTCCACATAATGAAAACTTTTGTGTGAGGATGTTGTTTTCTTCATGCGATCTAGTGAACTCCCATATAGAAGGTCTCCTGAAAAGCACTCAGT
>NW_008825323.1:2891937-2903578 GCF_000699105.1 Pygoscelis adeliae | reverse complement strand
GTTGGAGAGTCCAAGATCTTAGGCGGGAATGGTGGATCAGATCTTGAAAGAATCTCAAAGTTACAAGAACACTTAACTTGAAAAATTGCACAGGAAGAAAGCAGCCATCTCGGTGGTTGGAGCACAGGCCAATGGCAGTCTTCCTGAGTGACTCTGATGGAAGCTGTAAATCATGACAAGCTGTACATTTTGCAGATAAGCTTAATGTAGTTCATATAGTATTGCCCTTGCTACTCAGGAGATGGGTATTTTATTACATAGTAACTGACACTTCTGTGTAAACACATTTCCAAATAGGTCACAGTAAGAAGACATGAAAACTCTGGTGAGGTTAAATTCTAGAGGTGTGGTGTGACTGGAGTCTCTTCACCAAGGAGAGAAAGGTGTGCTAAAGACTGTTTTGCTACCTTGACGTTGTGAAAGTACAGAGGAAGAAGGGGCACGCTTTTTACATCCTGTTGTGAAAAACTTCTTTGACAAAGTTCTTTTCTCTCTCCTGTCATTTGGTTGAGGACTGAAGCAGTTCCCCCAGAACTTTCAAAGGACAGTGCAGAAGAACAAGCATATGATTGCTTATGTGAATTGAATGTCATGGGGCTTGCTGTTAAATAGGTTTGATGTAAAAGTGAGCTATGGTTGAGAAAGCCACATTTAGAAATCTTCAAGTCAACGTCTGGTGTTGTATAGCTATTTAGATACCACAGGGATGCTCAGATACCATATTATGGGTTGGAGAAATGTTGAATTTCAGCGGCCGTACAAGACGGCCTTTGGTCCTCCAGCTTTACCCAGTGAAACCACTTAGAGAAGGAGGAGCTGGAGACAGTCATATTGATGATGGAATGAATGTCATGTGAACCTGAAGAGTTATAAAAGAGCAGGCCAAGGAACTGTCAAGAATGTTGAAGCTAGTTTTCAGTACATTTTAAACATCGTAGATATTTCAAAGTATTAATGTACCAATACTAAGCTTAGGTAACATGGGTAACCTAAAGGCTTGTCACTGGCAACAAGACTAAGCAAAAATAGTGATGCAAAACCTATTCAAATAATGACTTTAAGAACTTAAAGGGTGGAAGTGTAGTTAATGTCAAACAAAGCAAGTTTAAAGAAAATGAGTCTTTTCAAACTGTTTTCTTTCCTTTGAACTACAACTTTGGATGGTAAAAGTAATAAACCAATATACTTAGAATACTTAATGCATTTCCTTGGTAATACATGGTATCTTGATTTATGAAACAATAATAGTGAAAAGTCAGTGTAGCACTCTCGAACTGAATGTTTGTGTGGTCTTCAAATTCATCTACGAGGAAGCAGGAAAATGTATTTCAGGGGAATCCTGCTGAGTCGTTTCTAGATGATTTTTTATTAATAATCAGAATGTTAAAAGGGCAGCATCAGGTTGTGTGGGTGATGAGCAATAAGGAGCGGAGAGATGACTGTAAACTATTATCTGTGTATGCAGTAACTGTTTAGTAGTTAGATGTAAGCAAAAGATGTCCCTATATGCTTGCCTCTGGTTAAATGTAAATCCTTAAATCTAGGGCGAAGAATGCAGACTATACTTATTTTAGTGTACTAGCATTACTGAATGCAGACTGTGCACTAGGATATACCATCCTAGTCTGAAAAGGTTGTGTATGTCATGGCTTGCTATAAAATGGATGGCAGTTCTCTCTACCTTGAGGGTTGTTAAAGGAGGGTGGTTGAGAGAAGGATTCGGATACCTTGGTCTATTTGGGTTAAGGAGTGTTGTGATTACAGCTGGTAAATGCCTGTGAGATGACATGCATTTGATAATCTGAGCTCTTCAAGAAGTCAAGAAGAATGTATCAATGACTTGATATTGAAGCTAGGTAAGTTCATGTTAAAACCATGATGCATACCAGATACGTATTTCTAACACAGAGGGTAATGAATCATTGAAACAAATCACTGTGTCTTTGGTGGCTTCTCTGTCCCTCGACATTTTTTGATCAACATTAGAGATAGATAGGTAAATAAATAAATAAGAAGATATGCTGACAATGAGGCCCAGCTTTTGAATCTGGAACGAGATTTCCCATAATGAAGTCCTATGTTTAGTAGTATGTAGGATGTCCTTCTGCCCTTAAGATCTACAAATCTGAACAAACACATTTGGTCAGTGATAATAGTGAAGTAAAAAAGACATAGCATGCATTATGTAATTTTTCTTTTCCTTTTTTAGATTTATTGTCTAGAATAGACTTGGATGAACTAATGAAAAAAGATGAGCCACCACTTGAATTTCCTGATACTCTGGAAGGATTTGAGTACATTTTTAATGAAAGTAAGTCGTATATGCTTTGTAAAGGCTATACTTAGAATAATGTTGAGAGGTTATCAGAACTTTAATTATACCTTATAAGTCCCTATTAGAATTTCACACTTTTCTGTTAAGGATAAAATTTTAAGCCTTAGTGTTAACAGACTTGTAAATCTAGCTAAGTAATATTTTTTTATTTCATAAAATAGTAACAAAAATCCCTCATTTTATACAATACTGTAGGTTTGTATTGTGCATACTTTATGACTTCCTGTTTTCTATTACAGAAGTGTCGATACAAAAATTCTGAAAGTAATTTCTGTAGCATTAGCATTAAAAAGCAAAATTAAAGAGTGGTCACTCATTTAAGAAACATTTTATTTACGGATTCATTTTTATGGATACAAAAGAAGCTATTATTTAGCTAATAATTTATCCCAGATATTTCATTAATACCAGTAGGAAAACACCTATTTATATTGATGGAAGGATGAGCAATGTGATAGATTGTCTCTTACTCTTCTGGTGTGGGTCACGGTTTTGCATTACAGCTAAGGGTGTGATGACTGCAAGTACTTCCACCTAGCTGAATCTGTGTGTTAAATGAGTTAGTAGTATTTATAATTTCCAGTGCATACATTTTAAAATCCAGCTGAGAAATAAGCCTCTGAGCTGATGTAACACCAGACTCCAGGAAATGGCTCTTTCAAGATTGTTTGAAACCTGTAGGACAAATCGGGACGTTTACAGTTCTACTTTGCAGTGCCTGTTCTGTGAACAGAGGAACTTTAGTTTCTAAATCTGCCTGTCTTACATCTTCCACTTTTAAAGAAAAAAAAGAGCTTTCCTTTAAATGATAGTCATTTATGCAACACTTAGCTTTTTAATACCCTGATGGCTTTCACAGGAAGGTACTTAGAGACTAAAAGTGTCATGAAAGTGATGCTCTTTCTTTGATGGGAGGGGTTCAGCTCTGTCACTTTTCAGCTCCTTATTTTTAGATCTGCACAGTGTCTACTGTCTTCCTTACCGACTTCAGAGTTAATGGTTCATGTGTGGTTGATAAAAAGGGCTGAAATTTGAGTTTTGGGGAATGATGTTTTAGAATGATATTACTGAATATTCCATCACTAACCTCACAGCCTGAGTGATTTCCATAGAATGCAGCAAAACCTATTACATATGCTACTGGTCAGCAAAGCAAAAAGGTCTCCGTTTTGCTTCTGTACATTTAATTCAAATGTTCAGTCATGTACTCTTATGTCATAATCGTGCTTCTTTTTATGATAGAAAAGTAAGGAAGATTTTTGTCAGATTTAAAGAATCTGAAGAAGACAAGGGTTCCAGAAAGCCAAAGAAAAGATATACCAGATATTTGCTCCACTTTACTTGTGGAGAGAGCAACTTCATGTACTGTTGAAGGGCATACTTGAAGAGTAACTAGCTGAGAAGGAACAGCTGAAGGTAGAGTTATGATGAAAATATGAGAAAAAGGATATTTGGACCTGAGACAGGGATATGAAGCTGGGGAGAAATACTCCCTTGGTGTCTAGTACATGAGGTAAGACAGGTCTGGAAAAAAATGTCTAATAAGCAGGTAAGAGTATCTATTAGAGATACCAGATCTTAAATATTGTATTTAAAACATCAAGAATCAAAACGTAAAGGTCCTGAAAAGTTGTGAACTAGGTTAGCAATTTCTTACTATTGAAGAGGAAATATTTTGCTGAGGAACCTTACTTTCATCATGCAGACATTTCAGCTTTCAAAGGAGATACTTGTACGTATCCCTGTTTTTAATGTTTCTCTGATTTACTGCAATTCTGTGATTTTCTGAGACCATAACTTGTGTTTTGTCTAATAAGCTGAAACATTACTGGTAAGGTGTCTGTTTTCTGCAGTGTGCTTCTTATTTGGTTGCCATTTTTTTATTATTGTTACTTTAACTCAGTTGACATCTTCATCTGTGGTTGGGTATGCTACTAAACTTTTGCTATAAACAAAGGCAACTGCAGAAAGTTACATTGGAATCTAAGAATATCATGTGGTTTTGCCCTGATCGAGCATTCTGCTTTGTTCTAATGTTGTAATCTCAGTGTACCCTGAATCTAAGAGCTCTTACTTGATTGCACTGTGCCTAGGAGTTAAGATATTTACCTTAACTGTGGACACGGGGTTTTTTTAAGATTAATTTAGAATGTTGTTAATCTTGAAAATAAGTGTTTCCTTTCTTTCCAGCCTCCAGCTCAATTTGTACTCACATTTCTTCATAAATGCAGTTGGTTTTGAAGTAGGGGATTTGTAGCTACAATTTGATCACCTAATTGACATTGAAGATCAAATATTAACTGCTAATGTTTACATTTCACTGTTAATCCATAGAGGTTGAGACATAAATATTTCTTGCAAAGCAGTTTGGCATTTGGTATCTGCATGTAATTTCACTGTCATCACTTGCGTTTATCTAACCATGTATACAATTCAGGGGGAATGCATGTTGTTGTTATGCCACAATTGTTTTCCTTCAAAAATACTATAACCAAAAAAGGAGAAGGAATTAGTAACAGCCCAATTTTTAGATGTAGACTTCTTTTAAAATTTTCAGCAATTAAATGTATTTTACTTTTAATGAAGTATATTAAAATGTAATGATTTTGTTTCTTTTACAGAAGGGCAGTTAAGGCACATAAAAACTGGGGAGCCGTTTGTTTTCAATTATCGTGAAGATTTGCATAGATGGAACCAAAAGCGCTATGAAGCTCTTGGAGAGGTATATAAATTGTGTGCGTGTATGCATGCGTATATGTATTGGTATGCTGTGGTTTTTGTTGCGTTTCCCTGTGGAAGTGATACTTTTATATATGTTAAAAAAGATTTAGTGAGGCTGCAGTCATTTAACAAAAGGCATTTCAGGATTTGTTGCGTGTTAATGCTCTAACAGTAATTTCCATTATTTGCTATATAGCTTAAGATGTGATTTAGACTACAATTTGACTTCAGTTTATGTTCAAAGTAGAATATCATCTAGATCACACAAATCAGAGAATATTACGAAGTGCAGTATTTTCTTTAACTTTCTTCTCAAGGCGAAGCACTGGGTACAAAACTGTGGTGTTTTACTTTCTAGCTGAAGATAAATATATCGGCTGGTTTTCTCATGTGACCAGGAGATACCAGGAGCCACCAGATTGATTAAGTAGAGATCTGATGGTTATTTGATTAAATATTTGCTGTACCAGTAGCATCCAAATATCTAATACTTCCCAGGCTTTTTGTACGGATGTTGTGGATGTAGTAGGTGTAGAAGTGACTGACCATGGTTCCTTTTTTCTGTGAAAATGACTTGAATTTCAGTGCCATGCTTTTTGTAATGCTTTAGGAGTCAGAGCATTGACTAAAGAAAGGCATCTGATCTCAGTGAATGCAGAACAGTGTGTGCTGAGGTCTTCCTTGCACTGTCACAACCTCCCCTGCCGAACAGAAAGAACAGCCTCAGCACCCTCACCTCTAGGTAGTAATGCTGCTTAAGTCAGAGTGGCTTTTGGAGAAAGGGGATGCACAGCTCTGTGCACAAACTAGGGGCTTTTTCTTGGAGACTATATAATGTTGCCTGGCCATTTCTGTCAGAATCATCATGGCATGTCATTCAAGAACTGCTTGTCTACTTTCATTAGTGTTACTGTTTTAATAATGATTAAACACATTTATTACCCACTTACTCATTGTGTACATTAATTCTGACTACTTGGAGATATGTTTGATTGTGCATGTTTAGACATCTTGTCTTTTAAACTTTCTTGTTGTCATGGTTTAACCCCAGTGGGCAGTTCAGCCCCCCACAGCTGCTCGCTCACTCCCCACTGTGAGATGGGGGGGAGAATCAGAAGGGTAAAAGTGAGAAAATTCATGGGCTGAGGTACAGGAGAAAATTTGTGGGCTGAGATACAGTGTAATAGGTAAAGCAAAAGCTGTGCGTGCAAACAAAGCAAAATAAGGAATTCATTCACTACTTCCCATGGGCAGGCAGGTGTTCAGCCATCTCCAGGAAAGCAGGGCTCCATCACGTGTAACGGTGACGTGGGAAGACAGATGCCTTTTTGGAAGACAACTCCACACGTCCCCCCTTCCTCCTCCTTTCCTCCAGCTTTATAGGCTGAACATGACATCGTACGGTGTGGAATATCCCTTTGGCCAGTTTGGGTCAGCTGTCGCGGCTGTGCCCCCTCCCAGCTTCTTGTGCACCCCCAGCCAGTATACTTGTGTACTAAACAGTAAAAAGAAAATTAAAATGTCTGAAATGACAGCCAGTCCTACACTGTTGCAAAGTAAATAGTATAAAGCATCTTGATTGAGTTTCTTGTATGGATAAGTGAGTATATACTTAAATTTATCACCAAATAGCTTCATATATTTTCTCATGCTGCCAAGAGTGCATTTGTTGAAGCTGAAGAAATATCTAATTACATGGTCTCTTCTAGGTATAGCAGGGTAGGCTCTGGGAACTTCTGTAGGCACTGAGCATGCGGGCTCAAGAAAGGAGGGCATGGCAGAAGTCTCTGCCCATCTTGATTAACAGGAATAGCACACCATCTGTCCTTAACCTCTGCCGAGCGGTGATCTGGTGCTCTGTGGCTAGCTCAGCCCCTCTGTTTCATTCAGGGGTCAGCCTGGGCTCTGTGTGGGATGTGCTGAAGCTGCCCAGCTGTTGAGCACTGCTTTGTCCTGCCAGACCTTTGTTCCTGGGGATTGAAGAACCTTGCTTTTTACCTCTTCCTCCTCCTTCCTGCAAGAACTGTGGCAGGGGAGGAGATGATGGGGCTACTGCTGCTGCTTGTCACATCCTTTCACCTCAACTGTATGTTTTTCCAAAACAGGGAATGTGCTGTTGCCCAATCTGTTGCATTGTCTAAGTTACTTGATAGACATTTCTTCCAGCAGGAAACAGATTGACACCTATTCCATGGTCCGTATGCGCAGACCTTTGTGTGTGCCTGTATTGTTCAAATATGCCCATTTTCCAAATAAATGAGTTGGACAAGACATGGCTACGAAGATTAGTACGTCTCCATGTGGGCTCCTGTACCATCACACCTTCTTGTACGTGTTTGGCAACATCATAAAATTCCTCATTCTGCGCATCTGAATAGTGAGTGCCGCAGCTTCAACCCATCGTAGTATGAATGACTTTTTGTGATTTTTTTTGGTTAACAAGGAGGTGGGGTGTGCTTATGGAGTGGGTGCCTTACGTCTGTGATCTGTCTTGTGCATTTTGCCTTAGTTGTAGTCATTCTCCGTGTTCAGGTTTGAGTGATCTTTGAAAATGCACTTTGTTTATATTGGTTGGTAAAAGGCAAGGAGGGTTTGAGGTCAGGAATCTGATGGGGTGAATTGTTCTAAGTTGCTTATTTGTTTTGTGTTTTTAGAGAATAAAGAAACTCATCTGTGTTTCAGTTTGTTGTCTGCTAGGTGCTTGATGCTACACAGTTCTTCCAACAAGCCACAAATTTATAAATGTTCTGTTGTCTGTTTTTGGCACAGAGTGTTTATATAGTTATCTGAGAACGCAGGGGATGCTGAGTGGCAAGACCCTTGGCATTTGTTCACATAGATAAAACCTCCTCCTCTGCCAGAGATTGGTGGGTCACTGATGTAGATGTTGAATAGTGCAGAAGCAGTATATTGTCCTCTGATTAGCTATTTTGTAGTCTAGGGTAAGTTGTGTTCAGCAAACTGTGATAGCTTAAGAAGCAGCAGCTCATATAATTAGTAAGGTGATGTAGTAAAATCTGGTCATAGGCCTTCACTTTGAAACATCATCCTTTGGCTTTAGGAGTTCTCTAACGTGTATTTGTGGCGAAACATTTATGTAGCTAGACATACAGTGAGATGATAAAGCAGCTAGACTTGTATCATCAGACGAAAGTGTTTTATATATTCAGTGTTTCCATTGTTAGCTCAGTCATTGTATGCTGGTTTTCTGATTTTTAAAGGATTTACCCATCCTGCCCAAGGCAACTCTTTTTTTACTGTTACATATATATTGTGGGCTGCTTTTATTGTGTTTTACTAATTTTAAGAAGTGGGTATACTTCTGGTCTTATGTTACAGCATCATTCTCTCTTTCTTGAAGCATTAATAAATTTCCATTTGGTAGTCCATGATTTTTTGCTGCTAAAAGCCATGAATACACTATCTGTGATGTTCTGCCATTACTCTGGCTGTATGGAAATTGATTCTTCACAAATCACAATGGTTCGTCAACGTCTCCACTTCTTATGTCTCTTTATTCTTCATTCATTGATCTGTTATTTCAGGCACACAATTTGTTCTGCAGCCTCTTAATATGTGCTCCTAATAGACAATTTAGTGAACTGTTCATAATTTTGTGATTCTGGTTCAGTCATTGCTATTGCGGCATTGAATTTTGTGGAGAGCCTCTCCATTTGCTTTTTAAAAATTAAAATGGCAAGAGAAGTGCACAGAACATGGTGTTGCAGCTGCTTCTAACTGCCGATTAATCCATGTGGCAAGTTTGAAGTACGATTGAGAACAATTTTATGACAACAATTCAGTTGTTGCAGACGTACTGTTCCAGTTCAAGGTTGAATTTTTTTTTTTTTTCTGGCCAGGAGTTTTGGAGGTTTGGATTCTAGGTTAAACTCCAAATTAGACTCACATGAGGTATGTCTTCTTGCATTTTAAGTTGATGTCTGTGTTTATTGTTTGTACTGCACTTTCAATTGATATTATGGCTACTGAAATTGCCAACAGTCAGGTTCAGCCCCTGCTTGATCATGACATTGAAATTAGCTGGAATTATAAAGAAAATAGTACTAAAATCTGTTGCTGGGATTTTACCTTGCATTTTGCCAGTCATATAGGTTGTGTTGATAATAAGACTGTTTGAGAAAGATTATGCTGACATTCTGCTTCCATGGTTTTACAGTAACCAGAGTATCCCTAGCATCAGTAGGCAGTTAATGTCTGTCCCTCTGTCTGTCTCTTACAACTCTAGCACTGGGTAATTATAATTTGGTGATTGCTTGGAGGCCATTTAATATTTGCAAGTGTTTTTGTGAGTGCCATCACTAATGAAGAGGCTTTTACCTCTACTGACAGTTTGCCTGGCTGCCCATGTCTTTAAATAAGTCACATAGGATTTCTAAATATGTAGATTATAATGTGGACTGTGATATAAATGCCTCTGCTGTGGTCCTGTTCAAGGACTAGTGTATGCCATCTCTTGTAATTGCAGCCTGTCTGACCTGCAGAAGTGTATAAGCAGGTAGCAGAAGAGTTGTGGTTATATTTTTACAGTTAGCACACCATAGCACAAGAAAATACCTTATATTTATGTAGAACAGATACAGAAAGCAAAGAAATAGAACATCTAAGTCAGAAATTCCTTGCATGTTTCATGTATGGTAAGATACAGTTAATTTTACATCATCAGAGAAGTCTTGTCCGTCTAAATAAACTGCTTTAAAGTATGTACGCAGTGTTAGGTCCAGCTCATCATAAAGTAGATTAACCATCAAGGTTGGTATTTGTGTGTGGGGAAAAAATAAGTATGTAGAATTATGACAATGACAACCCATAATTAAAATCGCTAAGTAGTAAAATGGGATTTTTTTTTCCAGATCTCCTTTAAGTTAAAGAACAGCTTGGTCTCAACATAATTTAAAAAATAAGCGTTCACCTGCTACTAATTTCCTCCTTGGTTGCAAAGAGCATTATTTGTTTGGATGACTGAGAGAAAGAAGCTATTTACATAGCACAAATGAAAGCATAGAGCAGCAGAAGAGGACATGTAAGTTAATGAAGAAGGAAGCATTAAGTAGTCTGCATTTGAAAGGGTAGCTTCTTACATGAATAACCCAAAATCTGATGATAGGCTGCACGTGCACCTGATAGTACTTAAGGTCCAATCTTGCAGCCGAAGCTCATGTGAATAAACTCAATAGGTCTGATCTTGTGAATAAGGGCTGCAGGATCAAGTTCCAAATAAAATTTGCAGATGATTAGTAGAAATCCTTACACTCTAGTTTCTTTGCACAGACAGTTTATCACTAAACATTCCAGATTTTCTCTGGCTAGTGAGACTTTAATATAATAAATTACATGCTGCACACCATGGATTAAGCAAAATTATGTTTGTGTACCTTGACTTACTATTATGTATTTGCTGGTAGTTATTTAGTGGTTGGACAAATTTGTCTTACTGAAAGCACAAAATAAATTGATAGTGATGTAATGTATAGGTGGGTTCATGGACATTTGTTTTCATGGGATACTTGCTTGGCTAGGGCTGTTGAAGAGGTTGTTCTGTTCAGAGAGATTAGATGCCAAATACTTAACAGGTGTCTGTTTGTCCTGGTTTCATCTGGGATAGAGTTAATTTTCTTCCTAGTAGCTGGTATAGTGCAGTGTTTTGGATTTACGATGAGAATAATGTTAATAACACACTGTTGTTTTAGTTGTTGCTAAGCAGTGCTTACACTAAGTCAAGGACTTTTCAGCTCATCATGCCCTGCCAGCAAGAAGCTGGGAGAGGGCACAGCCAGGACAGCTGACCCAAACTGGCCGGAGGGATATTCCATACCATGTGATGTCATGCTCAGTATATAAACTGGGGACAGTTGGCCAGGGGGTGGCGATCGCTGCTCGGGAACTGTCTGGGCGCATCGGTCAGTGTGTGGTGAGCAATTGCATTGTGCATCACTTATTTTGTATATTCTTTTAGTAGTAGTAGTAGTAGCAGTAGTAGTATCGCTTCCTTTTCTGTCCTATTGAACTGTCTTTATCTCAACCCACGAATTTTACTCTTCTCCCCCCCCGCCTTGATTCTCTCCCCCATCCCACTGGGCGGGGGTAATGAGCGAACGGCTGTGCGGTGTTTAGCTGCCTGCTGGGTTAAACCACAACAGTCCTTTTGGTGCCCAATGTGGGGTATGAAGGGTTGAGATAACGACAGCTCTGACCAGAGCGTGTTAATGCAAATTTGTTATAAGCATTCATCATGTTGGTTTAACAGTTGCTGGTCACAATGTTGATTAATTTACTCTCAAAGTTGTTGTGCTTGCTCTCAAAGTTGTGCTGTGTAACACCTTACTTACTGTATAAGTTCCCTGTCGTGCTGTCTGTCGCCTCTGGGAGCTGGATCAAGGATAGCATTTTGCTGCACTCTGTAACACTACTGCTTTATGTATGATAAAATTATTGGTCATGAGACTATTTTTGTATTTGTACTTGGTATTGCTGTCTTCTCCATACCTCAGGAGCCACTTTTCAGGGACTACTAATAATTGCACCTTTTACCTTTTCTCCTCGGGGAACCAATCTATGGGGGAGATG
>NW_008825323.1:2884332-2887003 GCF_000699105.1 Pygoscelis adeliae | reverse complement strand
GATTAATGAAGAATGAACTTTGATGAAACCGAGCAAAGTGCAGCGATGATAGAACCGGACAAGTGCAGTGGTGATGGGGCCAGAACTGGCTTCAGCATGCAACAATGCAACACCAGTCACCATCTCTCCTGCCTTGGGGGACTGTTGTGACAGATGGAGCCCAAAGTCATGGACTAAATGAACTCAACGGACATTTTATAGGGATGGCCCATAGACTGAGGGAATGATATCTGTGTGTATAGATCAAAGGACAGGAAAAGTGGTAGTGATTAATTGGGGTGCATTGGAAAGTGTGGGGATCTGGGCATGACGTAGATGGTATAGAATAAAGGGTGGATACTGTCCTGGTTTTGGCAGGGATAGAGTTAATTTCCTTCCTAGTAGCTGGTACAGTGCTGTGTTTTGGATTTAGGATGAGAATAATGTTGATAACACAGCGATGTTTTAGTTGTTGCTGAGCAGTGCTTACCCTAGTCAAGGACTTTTCAGCTCATCATGCCCTGCCAGCGAGAAGCTGGGTGGGGACACAGCTGACCCAAACTGGCCAAAGGGATATTCCATACCATGTGATGTCATGCTTAGTATATAAACCAGGGGCAGTTGGCTGGGGGGTGGCGATCACTGCTCGGGAACTGGCTGGGCATCAGTTGGCAGGTGGTGAGCAACTGCATTATGCATCGCCTATTTTGTATATTCTAGTGTAAACTGAATTTTTTCAGTGTCTTGTATTACACTCAGGTAAGGATAAACTTTCATGGGGATAGTAAAAATCCCCACTGAGCATCTAACACAAACTGCTCCTATCTAAGTCCTTTTTCAAAGATATGGTGAAAGCATTCTCCCTATGCTTATTTTTGAAAGTGATTAAATCACATTTTGGGCAGTCTCCTTTGGAAGCAGTTTGATAGTGCTAGTTCTGTGCATGTTGTGCCCCATCTACTAAGAATGTTGCGGAAGGTTTTTGCTTGAGCAAAATTTTACAGTGGAGTAAATGTTGCAAAAATAGTTAGAGTTGTACTATTTGGACAAAAATAGACAGCTGAGCAGAAGAGAGAGATTGGGCAAGTTCTTTAAAGTAAACTGAAGCATGATCTTATTTCTTATTAGACAGATAAGAATCTACGTGGAATAGAGACTTTTTGAATGTACCAGTTGGAGGAAGAGCTTAAATGACCCATCACGTTTTGGACACGAAGGTCAATTATAAATGCAGGTCTTTAGGAATCCATGCCTTACTGGTTACAGGTTTTTTTCATTTTAACTTGATTATTTTCAATTTGTGATAGGTAAGTGTGAAACAGAAACATGACGCAGAAGACTTAAAGCAAACTAGATACAGCACCTAAATATGGGGCAGGATATTGAATTTCTCTCTAATGATAGTTCCCAAGGTATAAGTAATCATACATTTCCATAAGGTTCCAGTCCTTTTACTTCACTCATTTTTGAACCGATGCCTTTGATAACAGAAAGAAAATGCTAGTAGGGGCAGCACAAAAAAATCTAAATCATGTATGTGTACTGTCTTCAGAATTTTAGAAAGGTTTCAGCTTTTAACAATCAGTTTATCTGCAGCGTTGCTTTTTGGTGAGTGAAGTAGATGGACAGAAAGCTTAGCAAGGATTGAAGACTACTTAATAGTACCTAAGGAAATTTAAATTTAAATATGAATCTTTGTTGCATGCAATATATTCATTTGCATATGCTAAATCCGCTTTCAAAATCTGCTGTTTGTGAAGACTTCTTACTGGAATGATTATGTCAGATGTGCTTCAGTGAACTCTTCTAGTTTGTAGGCAGCAATTGGCAGTAGGTTGGTTCATCACAGTAACATGACAGTACTCGAAAGGTTCAGAGATAGTTTCATAATTATTGTTAGCATGATTCTTGAAAGAAATGATGAGCATCTCATAAACCCAGATGGGAATTTGTTACATTGTTGATAAATGTGTTGATAAATGTGTTTTACATTTTTAAATTGATAAACAGTGAAAAGCAGAGAAGATACAATAAGGCAGATGGTTGTTTATAAAGCACTTGCAAGTTGCTGCAATTCAAAGAATGGTACTAATTGTTAAAAAGAAGACAAAAATTGGAGTAGGGGGAGTGTTTCAATGAGTTAATCATGAGCTTTTTAAAAATAAAACCTTCAGCAGCTTTAGTTCAATTAGAACCATTCTTGCCATGCTGGGTTTATATGCAAAAGTTCAGACTATCAGTTCTTAATAAACTTTTGTACCAACCATTTTCATGTAGCTGGAATTAAAAATACAAATAATCCACCTTTTTATCTAAATGTATCTATTCCCATCTTTCTCCTTTTTCTTATTAGAAAAAAACCAAGATTTATTGCACAGCAAAATAAGATTGAATTATTACTGGTCTTATTCCCACTTTAAAACAATGAATAGAATAGTGAACTCCAAAATCAACAGAGAGTTCGCAGCAAGGAAGTAAGATGGGATATAGTTGGCTTATTTTTTGTTAAAGGAGTGGTAAAAAAGCCTGTGTTTTTTGCCAACTAGAAGATGACTAGAAAAAATTATATTTAGGTAGTGCTTAGGCAGAATACAGATCAGCATATGTGATGCAACCAGTTGGTTCACCTTTGTCTTATGAATGTTCAGTTCTTGTTTCCATCAGTGATATTAAAAGTTTCTATGAAAGGCAA
>NW_008825323.1:2856864-2884270 GCF_000699105.1 Pygoscelis adeliae | reverse complement strand
ATCAAGCAGCACTTTTAAAATATGTTTATTTTACCTCAGTTGCAGAACTCCGGAAGAGTTAGTTCTCTTTCACAGGATTTTCAGCTTCTCCAAGATAAAGAATTTAACGCTTTCTGTGTCTTCAACAAGAGACCTATATCTTTCAGTTTTCTGGGAATATTTTATTAAAATTCAGCAGAATAGTGAAATTTTTTAATAAAGCTGTATCAGCTGTGTCAGTCCTTAATAGGAGTAATTTGAAAGGAAAAAAATTCAATTATAAATCAATAGAGTGTTGTATTTCTGTATGTGCAAACAACCTAAAATTACTTTTAAGATGCTCCAGCTGCTCAATTCATTAACTCAATCACAACTGAATTTTGGTATCTGTTATCTTCTGCTGATCGCTGCAGCAGAAATACCCAGTTAGCGTGCCTGAAGCTGTTAGATGCAGTTATGACTGTTAAGGAAGATCAGTTCAATAGGTTGGTTACTTAGGATTTTGAGAGGCTTAGTAAGTATTTATTTATCTTAATTCATGCACTGTCCTGTCTGTAACGATTCAGGAAAGCATCGTGCTCCTCCACAAATAGCGTCAATTCCATCTCGCATTCAGGGTTTCCAGATTTGCCTCTTGTGCTTTTTGGGTAGTTGCACCTCTTAACTCTTTCCAGTTCCTCAGATTCTCTCTTGAGTGATACCCTGAGTATGTTGTTGGTAATAAGGTATGAAAGAACTTTGAGGGGAAAAACAAATAATTTTTCTCTTTTCACTGAATTACTGGGAGGGGAGGAGGGTGCATATGCTTTTGCCTTCTTTCCAGCAGTGTAAATTATACAGATATTATGGTAACTTTCTCTTATTTCACTGTAGATCTGACACCCCATAACACAGGACGGGAAAAGTATGTAAAAAATAAGTAAGCTTAACAAAAAGAATAATGATTTAAAACTCAGGGTGGTCAAAATTCTGAAATTAATTTTTTATACATTGTTTTTAATTTCTAGATTCAGGAATTCAGCTTCTGTCCTCATTTCCAGTATGTATGGCTCAATACTAAGTGGGTTTTTTAAGATAAAACCTGACATAAATCCATCCCAGTCGTAATGCATGTGAGAGTTTCACATAAAAGTACAACTATAAAATGTATTTGGAAGTGTTTTTGTCGAATTCTATAATCTGAACTTGCTTTTAGACATGATTAATTTTCATGCATTAGACATGCACCTTCATCATGTACTGATAAGAATTTTGGTGCAGTAGACCTTAAAGCTGATATTTAAGCAAGAGGGGAAGATACTAAATGTAAGAAAAGGAGGTGTTTGTCCGATGTAAGCTGCAATTCTAGGTGAGGCACCTTTCTGGATATTATATGTACTTTTGCTTCTATGTGGTTGGTTAGAAAAATACAAAAAATATAAACTTAAATGAAAAATGCAGGCCAAATATTTTATTTTCATATAATATTGGTACAGCAGGCACAAAGGGAGTGTTCTTGTAGTTGGTTTTGCTCCATCTGAAGGTAATGATATAAATGAAAGAAGGAAATTACTCACAGTTTATGAAGATTGTAGGAAGGCAGAAGGTTCAAGCAAAAGAAAAAAAATTAGGACAGGTAACCAGAAGAAATTTTTAAACGAAAGTACTTGGAAAGTGCTAAGCATTCTTACTGCCTGATCATCAGTGGTTTCATACTCGGTTTTCTCTCTGCCATTAAATGTATCAAGATTGATTGTTACAGTTGATCCCAACTTTTCAAAAAATGTGTTTGTTTTATCATTTTTGTTGAAACAACTTTTTAATCCTGCTTTACTTGATAGTGTGGAAGTGCACATCAAATTTTTGAAATGAATATTTCTGTTACTACTGAGTTACGGAGGGTTTTAATTACTAAGTTTTAAAACAAATGTTGTTCTGTGTACTAGTTAAAAACCTGTATGAAACTGCAGGTAGCAATGGAGGTGGGGAATAATGCTAAAATAACTGTCAGCAAAATAGAAACGATGAAACTCTAGGATAGGAATTGTTTTTGTTGAGGCAGAATGAAGTGTCAAAGATGTCAGGACACAATGCTGATAGTTGCACAAGTTCTTCGTGGTTTTTCTTCAGCTTCAGACTTCATAGATCTTTCACGGAGGGAAGGATTTGGCTTTTTTTTGCAGAAAAGATACGCTTTTCACAGAAGTCAAACTGTTCACTGGAAAATAGTGTGCCCAGCATACCCAACGCTCAAGAGATGCAAACTGAACTCCTTCAGTGTGCGTACATCCGTATACGTATGTATACATATGTTGCTCTTTCTGTGAAAGCAACTAGTAACTAGAAACTAGTCTCAGAGTCAACACGTGTAAAAGAAGTGAATGGCCAGAATATAATTTAAATAAGTGGCCAAGATATAGCAGGACTCATGAATCCTTTTCCAGTGTTACAGTGGTTTTGTCATTACGTTTGGTGGGAAGTTGAGGATTACAGCAGTCAGTGTAGTGAATGCACCTTTTGTGGGTTTCTGCCAGCCAAATGACTGATCAGTATCACATGCATTACTAAAATGTAAATACAGTAAATATCACATGTGCTATCCACCTGAATCAAGTGCAGAAGGACAGAAGCAGTCCCTCTGTCATATGTGTAAAATGTACGGGCAAGATTGATCTTTGTGATCCATACACGCTTGTACTTGTGAAGCTCATGCTGGCATGTGCTGTTCCAGTAATGGCTGAGGACCATATTTTTCTGTTCTAGATATCCATGTCGGCATAACACTTACTGTCCCAGCAAAAGGCTACAAGAATTTACCTTGTGCCTAAACCTGTTAATGTGAAAAGGGGTGATGTCTTTTTTCCATTTACTTCTTGATGTGTCTTACGAGAGAGAGCTTTGTGAGGGATGAAGGAACCTACTTGATTCGTCTTTAGGGGGGGAGGCACACTCTCTCCAAGCAGGCAGAAACTACACATTCTAGAGTTTGGGACAATTAGATTGAAGTCTTTTATGCCTTTATACCTGCAGGCAGGTGTTTAACCATCTCCAGAAAAGCAGGGCTCCATCACACATAATGGTGACTTGGGAAGACACGTGCCTTATCAGAAGATAACTCCAAACGTCCCCCCCTTCCTCCTTCTTCCCCCAGCTTTATATGCTGAGCATGACGTCATATGGTGTGGAATATCCCTTGGGTCAGTTGGGGTCAGCTGTCCCGGCTGTGTCCCCTCCCAGCTTCTTGTGCACCCCCAGCCTCCTTGTTGGTGGGGTGGGGTTAGAAGCAGAAAAGGCCTTGACTGTGTGTAAGCACTGCTCAGCAGTAACTAAAACATCCCTGTGTTATCAACAGTTTCCAGCACAAATCCAAAACATAGCCCCACACTAGCTACTATGAAGAAAATTAACTCTATCCCAACCAAAACCGGCAGAAGGTGATAGTGATATCTCGGGTATGTTTACTGGTGGTACTGGTTATTATCTTAGAATCATAGAATAATTTTGGTTGCACCTTGGGATTCTGCATTCAACTCCCCTGCTCAAAGCATTGGCAGCTTCAAAGTT
Organism: Pygoscelis adeliae; assembly: GCF_000699105.1. Taxonomy (NCBI): domain Eukaryota; kingdom Metazoa; phylum Chordata; class Aves; order Sphenisciformes; family Spheniscidae; genus Pygoscelis; species Pygoscelis adeliae. Next base: position 2,880,748 of record NW_008825323.1, on the reverse strand, counting down.
GTATCAGGCTGATGAATTAAAAAATTGGAGACTGCCTTTAAGCAGGAACACCCTAACCATGAATGGTTGCTACAGAGGTCTGTCTGCATACTCTGGTGGTGGAGCTTCCTAGTGGACAGGAGACCTTAGTGAAACTTGCTCCTGTGATGTGTGAGAGAATTGACCATGGTAGGTGGGGCTAGGCTCATACGGCTTCGAAGGCGACTTCTAAGGGAGAAAATGTGCTGGTTTCCGAGTTTTGTAAGGCCGTCAGATATAATGATTCACTGAGGTTTTGTTAAGTACAGTATGAAAACTTCAGAAGGAGCACCACAAATCTTACACAACTGTTCAACCAGTTGTTCAGGAAGGGAACTGAATGTCAGAGTGTTACAGTCGGGACATGACATAGACTCAGAGAAGAAAGAACAGTTGCTTGCCATATCAAAGCTATGGTTCTGTCAAGTGCTGCTTTTAGTATGGATCCTGCCACCTGCTCCCAGAATCCTCTGCTATTCGAGGTTTCAGTTTCAGAATGCATATTGCCTTCCACCAACAGATTTCTCAAAACATGCGTCATGATGCACTTGAAAAAGTGTTATGTGGTAGCATATATACCCCTGCTCAACTCCATTGTGTTTGGCAAAAGCGCACTTTAAGTGAGTGTGTGCCTTTAGATCAATTTATGATAGAAAAGGAAACAGCTTGTTTGATAACATGAGCTTGTACCCGTAGCAGTCAGCCAGGAACAGAGCTCTCATTTGTCCTGGGTTTCAGTCTACTATTCAGTTTACAGTGTCACATCTCTTCTCACTTAAGTATTTTCGGAATGTCAGAGAGCATTGGATGTTACTTTGCTGGGGACCACGTGAGGATTAATCATGAAATGAGAGGTCTGATCAGTTCTTGCAGATGTCAACATAATTCAGTGCTCTTGGTCACGGTGATGTCTAGTATGCAAAAATCTTTCCAGATGGGTATGGTTGTAGGTAGATAAAATTCAAATAATTTTCACAGTGGATACATTGAAATCAGCTTGTGGAAATGCTCAAGGTGCATACTGAGTTGCAAGTATATGGCTTCAAGTTTGATCAGTTCTACATGAGTAAGCTAGAACTGGAAAGTAATAAAATAGATCATTAATATTTCCTTCTGAACAAATTTTTCTTGCATAATTCCAAAGTAAATCCCTAAGATGATGTTCATTGATCTTTCTGTAAGACAAATCTGATTTCAGTTCACAGTCTGCCTAAGAATTTAAAAATATCTTTTCTTCCACCATCTTTTAGAAGGTTAGGATCTTTGGCAAAATGCTTACTGTATTATTGTGCTTATAAGTTTCTTGGGCTTACCTTTCTACCTCTACAGGAAACCAATTTAGGATATCGTTAGATATATTAGAAAGCAGAATTCATTTGGCTGCAGTATTAAATGACCTACTAATAATTTTTGACATAAAAATACCCTGTAACCCTAGAGGTAATATGGGTAAAGTGAACAGAAATTAAGTAAATCATAAGGTGAATACAAGTGGGAAGTGAAGGTTGATGCACATTTTTAGTACCATTTCATAAAGATCTTTTTGGACAGGCTACATTCAGTAACAGAAAGGGTCCTAACTTAGATTGTAGTAATGTAATTTTGGGCTGATTTCCAATATTCAGGAATGCATATGTTCTTGATCCTTCATTACAACTCATAATTTCAGGAATATTGTGCTGGGAAAATAAGGCACATTAGCCAGCAGCACAAATAGCAGGAGAAGCCACAATATTCATTTCCCCTTAATCCAGCCAAAAACAGAGTATTTGGCTGACTATCAAAAGGAGCAGCAGTAATTGTTTCCAGTATCAGTGGAGGCATTTTGCTGTTTAAAAAACCCAAAACTTCCATTTCATTAACTCAAGAAAAGGCTCGGTCCCTGCCATCAATTAGGGGACAAAAAAGGGGTTCTCGTGGCAAGCCGTGGGTTGCTGTCTGCCTGTGCCTTGCTGTGGCCCATGAATTGCTGCGGGTTCTGCTGGGAGCTCCCGGTGCCTGCAGTAACTGCTTGCCCTCTGCAGTCTCCGCTTCGCCCGGGTGCAGGAGCCGTCCGCAAGAGCAGCTTCCCAAGCCTGGGTCACAAATGCAGCAGGACCTGCTGTTGTGTGTGATGAAGTGTCCAGGAGCTCAACCAGATTAGAGCCACCTTGTGAACACTGGCCAAAAGGTAGTCCCAGGCTTACAATTTAGTCTCAGTTTGTAGAAGAGAAAAATGGAAAAGGAGAAGCATGGAAAACAAGATTATAGGCAAACTGTAGATGTTAATGTGACGACTTGTCACTTGTCAGACTGCCTGCTGCCAAACTCTGGTGACGCGCTGGTCTTTTCCTGCCTCTTCTGTCTGGCTTAGACCTTGAGCAGAACAAAGGGGGAGCACCCATCGGCCTGTGTGCCCATTGCCCAGATTATTGACTGACAATAGCAGTGGCGATGAAGACGCTCAGTCAGTATGTGAGCACAGCACCACATGTTGTACAGAGCAATAAATATGGTTTTGTATTTGATGGAGGGCAGGTCATCCTCAATGCAGATTCTCTGCTCTCTTCTCATGGCATAGGGATAATTGTACCAAATTCTGTTGTCATAGAACAAGTTGTTTTTAGACAAAAATCTGTCTGATTCCTGATCTTGCCTTTTCATTTTATCCTCTTGACTGTTATTTGTGTTCACTTTATTTTATCTGATACATGATGAATTTAAAATGTCTTTCATGTGTCTTTCTATTTTATAATACCCTTTAACCAAACACAGAACTCTGCACAAAACTCTGCAGGCTAGCAGCTGTGGTATAATTATAAATTGCACACAAGCATGCTGCTCACTGTTGTTGATGTCCATTTTCTTTATCTGTATCTAGATGATAAAATTGCCTAATTAATGTTTCTATGAAATACTATAAAAATTACAGAAACTGGATGTTAGGAAGAAGTTTCCTTTTCAGACAGTATTTTGATATCATTGTTCAGTAGGAATTGTCATTACTTCCTACCTGATATATTTGTTACTGATAACTACTGTATTGAACCACTTGTCTCATCAAACGCGGCTATTCTTCTGCACACTCCACCCCTCCAAAAGAGCAAAGGATCCCATCATGCAAACTTCTGTTGGGAAATTGACAAACACCAACATGAATATGAACCAATCCCGGTCACGTGGTTTATAAATCGACCTCAGAACAGGCTTTTACGCAGTATTTTGTGACTCAGGCTGTTTCATAGCTTCACAGACTTTCTAGAAATAACTGCTTAATTAGTTGGACATGCTATGTATTATGCTGTTTTAATGCAAAATCTCCATTAGAGCTTGCTACATGTCCCATTTCACACACACACAAAAAAAAGGCTTTTCTTCTCACGATATTTGTGTTCAGTAGAAGGTCAGAGACACAAGCTAATACTTGGTTTGCATAAAATCATGAATTGTTGTGATCCTTCTTAATCACTGTAATGTTAAGCAATTTTATGTGTAACTGGACTGTATCTTGGTGGTTGGACTGAGAAAGATGTGATTCCTTCCCAAATGAAGTATATAGGTAAAATTCATTAAAACAGAGTAAATTGTACTGTACAGAGCTTCACTATTAGCTGTTTTTCCTCTTCTGTTTTTCCCCATTCTTTATCTATAGTATACTATACAAGTATACTATACTATACTTGTATAGTATACAAGTGTACTTGTATACTATAGTGATACAAGTATCACAAGTATCCTGTGTGATACTTGTGCCCACATAGCTTAATGAGAAGTCCTACACTGATGTGCTGTCTTTGGACATAGGCGTGCTGCATGATTGGCTGCATTAGATTTTCAGTCATAATTTCATAGGAAGAAGGGATCTGCTATGCTTTTTGGACATCATCAACATAAATATTCATGAGCAACTAACAATATCCGTACATACTGTCCTCTTATTATAAGTGAAGTAGTATGGGCTATGAAGTTTATTTTATAAACCTCAGTTACCAAGAATATTTCTTCCTCGTAGGATTGTTTTAAAAATAAAGTAGAAAAAACACGTAAATTAACCTTTCCAAATTTGATTTAATGAAGACATTTTAAATAATAATTTATTTCATTGTTAAATTAAATGGTTTTCTGTATTTTATGCAAGAGCAAAAATGTCAGGATTTTACTTGTCACATGTGAAGCAATCTTCCTTACCTCTTGGTCGAAAGTTCTCCTGGCATTTGCTGTACTTGGAGTTTTTTGTAGTTTGCTCCCTCTTTGAGCTTGCCTGCCAGCAGAACACAAGGCTAGGTTAGATGGGTTCAGTCATGTGGAATAGAAAAAGGAAATCTTTTCTTGAAAAACAGTGAGGAAAAAGAATAGAAAACGGTTCATCAATGTCCAAGGTGTTTTCTTAACCTTCAGCTTGATACCCCCAGAAGAGACAGTGCCTTCAGGGCAAGTTTTTCTCTCCTTAAGGGGAAGTTTCTTTCAGGGTACTAGGTATCATAACCACAGACTAGAAAAGCAGAAAGAAAGCTAGCCATTTCTCTTAGAAGTTAACTGCTGACTTTTGTCAGTTACCCAAAGCAAGTGAGGGTCCAGAGTTTGCCACTTAAGTATGCGATGAGTTAATGACCCTGGTGATATCTCTTTTCTTTACTTGACCTAGTAAAAAGAGGTGCCGGTATTACTTAATAGTGAAACTATAAGCATTTTTGTGATTTGTGTTCCTGAGGGTATCAACTACTGTTTGTGCCAAGAAAAGAAAAAAAGAAATGCTGCTAACGGTCAGCGCCATGGCTCTTTTCAGCTAAATTTATGTAAATCCAATTTATTTTGACCCACTACTGTTTTGGAGCACAGTGGCAAAATGGTTAAGACATCTTGCTATGGAAAGAAGGTGTTAATTTGAGTTCTGCTCTGGATTTACATAAAATTAAGCCTTCAGTCCATCTGTGAATATTTATCTGGTCATTTCTGCTGAGGAGTCAAAGGTGGCAAAATGAGATGCTTGACACATCACTGACTTTTTTGTCTGTGACTACAAAAGCTGGTATGCTTTAACTATGTTAATCTGATATGTCAGTTGGGTTTGGCATGGATTTTTAACCTTTCAAAACTGCATAGCACCACCTCTCCTCCTAAAATACATTTTTGTCATTAGTATTTGAAATAATCAAAACTGCTACTGCTCTTTCTTCCAGATCCCTTTTCATAATTCATCTCTAATATGAAATTTAGAGATAATAATCCTAAATTTCAGTTCTTGAATTGGAGTATTAAAACGTGTTTATAAGCCTCATTTATATTTGTTCCTCTGTTATTCTTTTGAGCTTTTTTTAGTTTCTTTCTTTGTTTTGCAACCTTTCCATCCTTTTGTTTCTTATTTCAGCTTGGGGATAGGTCATGCTTTCTGCTGATGTTTAATTGCTTCTTGCGCAAGGTGCTTGATTGAAGCCTCTGCTTAGTACTAATACCTATCTATGTATATGTATGCATATTTTAAAAGAATTGAGAATTTTCATAAGATGGGCTATATAATTAAGTCATTTATGAAGCCAAATAATTGTCAAGCGATTTCTAAAATTACAGATGCTTTTCTTAAAAAGGAAAAAAAGAAAAAGAAAAACAAAAAATAAACCAACAGGTGTCAGCAAAGACCATGTAACAAAACATTGGGTCAAATCACATCAACAGTATATGCTGCATTCATGACAAATCCCTGTTGTTTTTCATTTAATTCTCTCAAAAGATCTTGAGATCCTATTTGTGATCAGTCAACTCAGAATCCAGAATATCACACCCATGTGTTAAGATTGAATTGAATTGCTTTCAGTAGAAAACGCAAGAAATCCCTTAGAGGTAATGTCAATTCCATCTTAATGAATTGTCCTCCCACACTATAATCCCAGTGAGGTCTTTTGTTGATTTTTAAAATGCCATTGATTTTTTTTTTTTTTTTTTTTTTTTTGCTTGCAATGAACAGAGCCTTTAGAAAGTCCATTCAGCTTTTAGGATTTTTTTGTTCTGGTATGGTGATGGTGGATTTTTTTTGTTTGTCCCAGTTCTTAGGTAAGTCTGTGTCGAAGAGCAGTATGTCAAAAAGTTCCTTTGCATCTCTCATTGTTACTTATTGGCAGGTTTGTCACTTGAGGGTCAAAATAAAGCTCATTCAACCGAGGCTATGGCAGCCCACAGTAGCCAGCCTCGGGTCAGTCATACCACTTGAGATTTGCCACAGGGCAGTCAGTTGGAATTTGTTTTGCATTTGTTTCACTGAACTTTATTGCTCTTACACTGCGAAGAGGAAGAAGTTGTGGGTAGACTACTGTATGTTATAAGGATTGTTTCCTTCTCGTGCTCATTTTCTCTTTTTGCATTAAAGTGCTTATTACCAGTGAGGAGACAAATCTTATGAAACAAGAAAATCCATTACTCATAATGGCATTGCTTCTAGTGGTTTATACTTGCTTATTTTTAAGATTAGTGGTAAAACCTCCAACCTGTGCACACTGCCTTGAAGGGTACACTGAGGGGCCTAATCTCTTACGCTGAATTTAAATTATTTGAAAATGGTATCCTCTGTATGCCCGTAAAAGATCCATTTTTTGAGGAAGTTAGATTGAAGAGGTTGTAACTTGTTATGTCAGGTCTGAGTTGTTAGTTTAAAGCATTTTAGAGGTCTGGGGAGCTGATGGTGAATCTCTTGCTGTACTGTGCGAAGTCAAGTTGAACATACTGCTTTAGGGAAAAAAGAACACAAAGGCAAATGAGGTTGATTTTGGTCTATATGTGGATTTGTCAGGTGAACCGGTGATGTTGAACTGTTACATATTTTAAGTGCAGTTCACAGGGTGGGAATTGACAAGTGAACCTAAGGTTGAATTGTTTCTGCGTTCTCTAAAGAAAAATAAAAAACCTTTCATTTTTCTTTACTTCAACTCAAAGCATAGCAAATTATATCTGAGCGAGTTATTGTAGAAGGTAGAGATGGTCAGACTCTTTTTCACTAATTTTAATTGTAATTTTTTCCCTTTTTTCTTTTTTTCTGTAATATGTTTATGTAGATTAAACTGAGGTTCAAGTATAATTAACTCATAAGGTTAATAGAGGAATAAAAACTACTAATGACACTAATAATGTACTAACCCTTTTTATGATATGACTTGTGAAAACCCAGGAAGTAGAGCAAGAAGGAAAGTGCCATTGCACCCATGTTTTATTAGCTACGATCTCCTTAATTTTAAATGTAGTATCTACATTATTGTAAAAAATCTGGCCACTAATAAAAACCTACAAGCAGAATTATTGCCATTAGATTCTCTTACTCTCTGCACTTTCATGTACTTTGAGAACTGTCTTTAAAAATTAATAACAAGCGGTCCGATAAGGTGTTTAAGGAGTGTTGTTTCACTCCTTCCACAAGTTGAAATCTTTGGAGGCAGAAGCGTCCTATCCACTGAGTAAGTGTATCATTGCCAACACATCTCACTCTTGATGGGAATTAGCCTCTGTTAACTTTGAGAGAGCAGTTCTGTCTCCATTCGCATTTCGTCCTTGGAGTAGTGAAAAATGGTAACGAGTAGTAATGGTGGTGATGGGGTTCTGTTTGTGTTTCGAATAGCTGTGAATGAGGAACACGATGTGGGAAATCTCAGATCCATCCAGCTGGATCTGGTCCACCAGAAGAATATATTTAACCGGTAATTTGCTCTGTTTCCTTTTTTCCCAGAAATCTGCTAGAAGTGCGTAGGAGCAGGCAGTGGCGTGGACAACTTGGGTTAACAGGTTGCACTCCCTTATCCTTTCTCCAAGGTCTTGTAATCCGTCCTGTCATGTGAGTGGTTGTAACGTCAACTGCTCACATGCGCTTTATCCTTTGTCACGTCACATGTGCTTTATTCTTTATCATGTGCTAACCATACGCCACCCATTTGACGGGTTTGTTGGCATCTTGTCATGTGGGATGCACATATGGGAGAAGAGAGGGACATGTGGCGTTTGATTGTCTTCAAAGAGACTTTGTGGTTTGCACTAACCAAAGGGTTCCTCACATCTGTCGTGAATTCTTGAACATTCGTTGTGTGGTAATCATTTCCAGTGACTACTAATAGGTACCGGTTTAGAAGCAAAAGGCCACAAATCACACGGGCCTATGCCATTTCTTTAATATGTTTTTAGCAGAGAATTCACTGTTGAGAGAACAGTTTGCAAGTTTGAGTATTTTACTTTGTCTCTTCCTTTTTTTCCTCTGCAGCAGGTTTGCTGTTCTGTTCGTAGTCTGGTGGTGGGTAGAGTTACCCATGGTTGGTTTTGACAGTGGGAGCATGCTCAGGGGAAAAAAAGAGAATTCAGAGGACTTGGGTTGTAAAGCACAGCAGGGAGGGGGCTCGACAAGCAAGGCTCAGTGCACTTCACTGCGTCCCAGCATGGTTTTTGATGTGGTATGTACTGAAGCAGCTCCTCTGGATTAGGATGTAGGTGTTATGAAACAAGTTGTTGAGTTGTGATCTGTTGTCTGTATACCTGGCTATCTCTGTTATGAAAAAGTTCACCGGTGGGTCAGCTGCAGTTCTGCTCTTCCTCATGTGTGCCAGGCTGGTTCTTGACGTTTTTGATATGTGTTATAAGGCTTCTTTCAGTTTCTTACAGACTTAAATGGGGGTATATTATTTTAAACTGAGTTATTTTGGAGTTGCCTTCTTGCTTTGTGGGCATGCTCTTGGTTGTCCTATTTTCCAGACTTCTGCTGTTTAAAGACGTCTGATACTTCATTCATTGAAGAGTCTCTTTGGTATTTGTCTCCACTTATAATCATGTTTAGGCTTCAGTACCTTCAGGATCTTTGTAAATCCAAACGTGTTGGTCTCAATGGCTCTTAGTCTTTAATTTCTCTTCTCACACAGTTTTATGCAGGCATTGATCTTTTGACCACGTAGCTTCAGGATGGTTTATTGCAAAAATTTTACAAATGATGCTGCTCACAGAATTTTTCAACGCATTTTAGTAATTGAAAACAGTCCTGAAGAAAGTCCTCTGTATGAACAATACAGTCTTAAAAGGACACGTCATATGAGGCCAGGACCTTACCAATTAATGCGTACTAGAGTTTTGTGTACTAGAACTATGTTTCCACCTGGAGTTTCAGTTTTGCTTTGCAGACTGCATGGAGCATTGTAGTCTTGGCCACCATTGTGCAGAATATTTAGCAACGCAAGGGTAAAATCTCAGCTCTGCCATAAGATAATGTGTTTCTCTTTTCTTTCTGTGGTCTTTTCTGTCTCTATCCTTTTTGCTGTCCATCCAAGTCATCAAATTTAATTTCTCTATAATTAAAATAGCTTATATTCTGGATCCATATGAAGGATCACTGTTCATGACGTAGGTCTATCCCCCAGTTATCCATAAGACTATTGAACTTTGCAGATGTCATGTTTGGGGCCACTAGCACTTTGAAAAGGTACTTCTGGAGGTAGTCACACTGTTACATCCAACATAAGTCAGAAGACTGACTGTTTTAAGCTCCTCAGAAGGACAGTTGTGAGCACTGAAGTTTGGTTCCTGTCCTGAACCGTATGTATTACTGCTCTCAGCCTTGTCCACAGTAGGTGAAGGAAAACTGTAACAAGGAAATGATAGCAGAGATTACGTGCTTGTTTCTAATATGCCCAGGATAATCCGCTGTCTTTACTGCTCAGGACGTGTTCCACTCCACATTGGTCCCTGCTCTCATCAGCCTGCCTTCATTCTGGGAAATTTTCTAGTCCAACAAAAGTAAGAAAAGCTGTGACTTCATTTAGGGTGGAAGGTCCTCAGGCTTACAGAAAGCAGGACACTGGCTCCTCAGCTCACTGAGAGCAAATTGAAGTATAAGCCATTCAGTTTCCTTCCAGAGAGGACCACTTTGTGCTGGGAAGAAAGTTTCTCCCATCCCACAGTTTGAATACAACCTTTTTCGGGGGTGGAAGTGTTAGGCTAAGTACCTTTTTGTGGTTGGAAAGGATTTCTCCCATGCTATCAGAATAGGTGGTGAGAGGCATGGAATTTTTTTGCTTTTGTGTTTGGTTTTTTCCCTCAGTTCTCAAAGCAGGCAGTAAGAACACCTTGGTAGTGCTTAGTTCAGATACTTACCCTATTTGGGATGCGTTTTCCTGACAGACTGCACTTGGAAGTGACTGAAGAGCAGAGATACTGTAAAATGGGGTTGAAGTTTCCAGTGTCTCATATGAGAACTACAGAACTACCATTTTTTCCTCCATTCATCAAGCAATTTCACACACTTTGGGCAAGCCTTACTATTGGTTCTTTTTCCTTTCCCATCTCAGATATGCCTGCTCTGTTCACCAGCAACCTTATTACCTTGAATTACAATGCAGCATATTGCTTACGGCGTTGGCACACCTTGTGAGTTGCAATAGCTTTAGAAAAAGCATAAATATCCCATGTTAGTACAAATAACTTGAGTAGGGCTTGTACCGGACAATTTGTTGCTTGATAGTTCCATATGAGTTATTAACACTGGACTGGATTGAACAGCCTCTGTCACTAAATACCTGTGGTCATGAGCAACCATATGACTGATGATTAGTCCAGGAGAGTTCATAGAGTGCAACCACACTCACCTTCTCATGCAAGAAGTCGCAAGAGACTTTCCAACATCCTACAACAGTTTTCAGGTCTTAAAGGTAAAATGCCAGCATACACAAGCTAACACTACTACTTAAAGAAGTTGTGGCTATTTAAATTGTATAGATTTGTAATACTAAGTGTAACTAGTGCCATATAAATAATATAGCACAGTTCCCTTTTCATTTTAATTCCTATAGAAAAGATATAAGTTAATTTTTCAAACTTACAGATCAGCCATAAAATCACAAGAAGTAATTAAAAGCATAAAATTCCAAAAGTAATGTTGGATTTGTAGCATTTTCAGTACTTGCAGCCATGTTCCTAGGTAGGATGGGATTTTGCTAGGTTTTCCAGGCACATCCATGCTAAGTGCAGGAAACCTGGCCATTATGATGATGATTTCAAGTCTGGGAAATTTTGGGCTTTGATCCTACTTCAAGAAATCTTGTGTATCGCCTTCCATCCTTTAAAACTGACAGCATACCAGCCATTGCTAGGATATCCCTGAACTTGTTGATCTTCTGCTGCCAAAAAACCTCTCTTGTGGTCTTGTATATACTGGGACAGTTTACGGCAGTTTTTCCTCAAGTCTGTCGGGGCTCATCCAGGTGCTGAGCTGCCTGAGGATCATAATGTCACACTTTGTATCCAAGACTCCAACCTACTATATATTTCTTCATGTTTACTCTTATTAAAAGCATTCATTAGGTTAAGTCTTTGCTATACCAGAGTGCGCTACTGATTTAACAGTCCCATTTTTAAGGCTCATATCACTATTTATTATATTAGAGTGGTGCATAAAGAGCCAGTTAGGATCAGAGCCCCATTGAGCCAGGCTGTGGAAAAAATAAGTAAAGGTTTACTTCTTCCCTGAAGACATCACAGTCTAAATAGATGAGAGAGAATAGAAGAAATAGATACGAACACATAGCTGCAAAAAGGGGTAGATTTTTGCAAATGCTGTCTAAAATATATTTTCTTCATAGCAATTCTTTTCTCTTCCGAGTGTTCTTTTAGTGTTTTTGATGGTTAGTCGATGCCTGGATTTAGAGTGAAAAATAAAATTTCTATGTTTGAGGCCATATTATCATTATTTTAATGTCTGTACACCATCAGCATCTGAGACTGCAGGAACTTAACTGCTTTACTTGTTGGCATTACACTGAAGTTGATTTCGGTGAACCATAAAAAGTTTGGCCCTGAAGGTAAAATTACACTGTATGCATGTTCCTAACATACTGCTTTGGGGATAAACATGTCTTAAATCAACTCATCGCTCACAGCTAAAATCCTCCTCCAAATGCAGTTTCCCTGTAGATAGTAATGTTCAGTAAGACTGATTTTCTTTAAAACCGTAAAGTTTTTTGAACATTAATTCTATCAATAAACATATTTGAGCGGAGTAGCAAAGAATTCACATAATCCTAATAAAGATTTTGGGGTTTTGTGAAAAGAAGGGAGGGGCATGTGCCAACATTTTTAATTAACTTTCATGAGTACCTCTAATTTGTTCAGATGTGTTCCAAACATTTGCATATTGTGTTTGCTCACATGTACATAATGAAAACTTTTGGACTTCATTGAAACTTTATTTGGTAATTGTGCATTTGGAAAATTAAAATTGAAGTTTATGATACCCTGGCTCCTACTTGCTCAGTTCGTAGTGTGTTGTTAAGATGCCATCACTTGAGAGCTTTGTTACAGCGACGTTTCTGTTGTGGCTTAATGTGCTGTGGGTTCAGATGGCTGTAATTGTGGCCTTGAGGGGCTGGACTAAAGAATACCAGCTGGGTTTGTACCCAGATATTCTTGGATTAATATTTTGGGACTTAGATCTTGTCCTGTCTGGAATTTAAACATACTTCCCCAAGCTTTAAAGGGAAGGCAAGCACCATTTGACGCTCTTAATGAGCACTTTTTTCCCCTCTTTAATTTGCGTGTTTTTTTTTTTTTTAATTCCTGTAGCCAGTGAAATCCAGACAGTTACTTCCAAACCATTTTTACAGCCCCATATGAACAAAGTGCTTTAGTTTGTTCCTCAGCTTAATTCCCAAATTAATAATAGTTAGAAAGTTCTTACATCTGCATCTCCATTTTTCTTAGAATATATAAGGGTGAAAAAAATTTTCCCTAGATATTAGGCAAGCTTTTGAAGTGAGAACAACTTTGTTACATTTGAGACGGCAAGTCTTTCGTTGTGACTAGATTGATTTTTTTGGTTGCTCTTTGAAATAATTCCTTTTGTTTCAGGTCTAAAATTTCAATTTTGTTTCTACATGGAGACAAGAGACTTAAACTCCCCCATAGTGGGGAATCAGTCAGGGTTTTTCTTCTATTTAGAAACCTTTGACCCATCCCTCCCCTGTTCAGTGAATAGAAATGGCAAGGCAACTTGTGCTGAGGGTGACTAAGGATCTGCTCTCCATGTAGCTCATGAAGTGAACCTGCAGGGGAGAGGGTTTCAGGAGTCCTGCTTACGGAAAAAATGCTTTTAAAGTATTTCTTTGCCAGAGAACGCCTTTCTTGTACCCCTGAGTATATATTAATTGGTTATAATCCTTAGTTTTGAGGCACATAATTATTCACACAGCAGCATGTGATGGATTCACAGGTACAGTTACAATTTCTTTGTACTGGCAAGCAGCCTTTTCTGAGGGACAGAGAGGACCTTTTTGTGTAAAGCTCCAAGTTCTGTAATTAGTGGTGTAGTAAAGAATTCAGATAAGTGGCAAAACATATACAAGTGCTTAGAAGTTCAATCAGCTAGCCTTTAAGTTGTCTGCCTGGATATGTCATTACTCTAAGCGGTTTAACGTATGTTTGCATTTCTTCTTACCTTTTTTTTTTTCCTTCCAGATCATTACTAAATACGTTTATGAACTACTGCAAAAGGAATGCCACTTGAAGAAAGTAACTCTCCCAGTAAGTATAATTTTTTTTTTCTGAAGATGATGTTTGTTTGGATCTGTAAAAAGCAGAGCCTGCAATCCAGTATTCAGATAAAGACAAGGTGTGCCAAGGCTCTGTGCAGGGCATTGTCTCAGGACAGTGCCTTCGCACGCAGCATGTGCATGCATCCGGAGACGTCGTTCCACCTCACTTCTCATGTGTTTGATTCCTCCAGCTGAGCTTTCCTTGCCTTACCAGATACCAGAATTTTCAAAATGTGGTAGTTTTGATACAGGAACCATAAGCTTTTTGAAAAGTCTTTGTGAATGTTTTGAGACCTCTACAGCTGGATGTAGAGAATAAATGTGCCTTTACAGGCAGAGGAATAAACTCAAATTGAGTTTCAGTAAACTACTCCAGGTCTTTCTTTAAAACACACTTTTTCAGTAACTTGTAACATATATGTAATATAAGGTGGTGCTGTTGTTTAGTGAAAATATTTGATCAACCCTTAGAAGTGATGAAGTATTCCCCAAAGAACACGTATGAGAGTGTTTGTAAATACATGTGATACCGTGATGATGTTCAGGTATTTTTATATTCTGTAGTGGAGGGTATAGGGAAGACTGTAGTGTGACAGCACTGTGTAGGTTTTCCATCACTATCATAAAGGATTCTTAGGGTCTTTGAGAAGCTTTTGCATTACTGTTGTTCTCAGCCAGTCCTTCACATTCAGTCAAGGAAAAACCATTCGGGCTAAGGAAGGAAAATTTCCTTTATTTTAACAGTTCTACAATGGTTCGCAGTTCCCATTTCCATTCCCTAAGTGGTGGTGTTTAGGGAATGTTTTGATAACCTGCCCACACTACTCAAGGTTTCCCAGCCAGGCTTTGCCAGTGTCTCCTGGTCAGGGCAGAAGGAGCTGTGCTAGGAGCTCCACGGAGCAGTCAGAGAGAGAGCAGCAGGTCTCCTCCGCACGCCCAAGTCTGCTAAACCACATAGGCTGCACTGATGCCCCAAGACCCTTGAGAAAGCATTCTCCCACTTCAGATTTCCCTGTGTAGACAGAGAAGGTGATTGGGTTCCTGGTGGCAGTCTGCCTGGTGTAGTGCTGGTCGTAGTGTCTCTAACTTCTTTGCTCTGCTGGTTTTCTTTGTTGGTGAAGTTTTGGCCCAAGGAATTACTTCCATGTTCCAGACAGGTAATGTGTTGAAAGACTTCCTCAAGCCATGTCACCCTCTCTCTGTCAAACCAGGAGGTTGTCATTTGTAAACTTTCAAGTGCCTGAATTTTGAGGCTATACAACTTTTTTTGAATGTGCTTTGTGAAAAACAGTATGCATGTAAGTAATGCAATGCTAAGGCTGATCTGTTAGCTTCAAAAAATGAAGATGAACAAACTTGGAATAAGTATTACAACACCTCCATCACCTCTGTCACACACGTGGGGACTCTTCTGCACAGCTTTGAGATTTGGGTGTCTGGCTTGGGAGAAGAATGGCCCTGTCTAGCTCCCACTGTTGAATTAATCTGTGTTTATTCTTATTTATAAATTATGTAGTAAGCGCTGATGTACTGATGTAGTTTGTCAGTAGTACATTTCAGCTATTCTCAAATGTGTTACTTCCAGCTTCTGCAAAGTGTCATAATTTAATTGCATTTTGGAGCAAAGTAAGAACTCACAAAATATATGCAGCTGTTTAATTGTGAGCAGTGTGGAGAATTTGGCACAAGGTATGAGCACCATTCCTTATTAATGACTATTACATGTAGGAAGCCCTCACTACAGTCAAAAATTAGTTATGAAGAGGACTGCAAAAATGAGAAAAATGAAACAACTTATGTAGAAGGTGAAAAATCTGTCTAAAGGCTATGTTTAAATCACCACTGACAGACTCCCAAGTAACAACACAAAGAAACCTAGTTTAAACTAGTAAAGGAGGCTAATAGAAGTAGTAAGACAGCTTGCAGCAAGAGTAAGTCCTGTGCAAGTGAGGAAAATAGGAAAGAGTATAAATGCTGGCAAGTTACATTTAAAATCACAGTAAGATCTCCTAAAACTGAATTTGAGGAGCTTGTTATAGCTGTAAAGGCTAACGATAAAAGAGAGCTGATGAGGCTGATAGATGAGCTGCATGCAAAAGGAATGCTCAGCTCAAATGAGAAAAACTAACACGGTTATTTCCAATGTTATTTGTCCAGTTTCCACACCTGAATATTACTAAGTTTTTTTTAAACAGGATATAATTCTGAGGAAGTGTCTGAAGTTTGACATATCAGTAGAGATGATCTTAGAACAAATTGATATATCATACAATAAAATCCCAGGATGAGATGGTCTTTACGCCCAGGGTACTATAAGAAGTCAAATATGAAGGTGCAGAACAACCAAGTATTATGTAACTTACTGCTGACATTGGTCATTTTCATCAGAGGAGTGGAAAAAGAGTAAATGTGATAGTCTTTGAAAGGCCTCCAGGGGTGATTCATAGTGAATCCTGTGTACCAGGAGGAAATAATATATTGGGGGGAAAGTCAGTACAGGTTTCTTTTTAAAAAACCTAGTAGAATTCATTGAAGGAGTCAGAGATCACATGAAAAAGAAAGATCTTGTCAGTAGAAGAGTGCGTGGATTTCCAATGAGCTGTCAACAAGCTTACCAAATGCTTTTTAAAAAGATACTGTCATGGCATGGGAGGGGGGAGGCCCCTTATGAGTTAATAATTGGTTAAAAGGAAAAAAAAGCTGTTCATATTTTACAGATTAAATAAGTTGTTACTGATGCAGTGTTATTAAGGCCTGCACTGACATAGTTGTGAATAAAAGGAAAAAAAGAATTAATAGAAGCTAACAAACTTTGCTGATTTTTCTAACATTATTTAGAATACTTAAATCTAAAGCTGATTGTGATGAGTTGGGGAATTATTTCATGATGCTGAATGATTGGATGATAAAATGACATGAGATTCAATTCTGGTAAATGTGAAATTATGGGGAAAATAACTCACTCTGTAAACACAATGGTGGCCTCTAAATGAGCTATTACAACTCAGGAAAGAGCTTGGAGTGATTGTGAATAGTTCTCTGAGAACATCAGTTAGTGCTCGATGGCAGTGAAAAACCCTGAAAGCAAATACGATATTAGGAATTACGAGGTGTTGAGAACAAAACAGAAAAACATCGTCATTCCACTCATTATGTGGGCCCCCATCTTGAACACTGCATGGAGTCTGGACACCATATCAAAAAGGATATGAAGAATTAAAAAAAAAAAATACAGAGGAGGGTTACAAGGATGATCACAGGCATGAAATGCTTTTCAGACAAAGAAAGATTACACAAAGATTCTTCAGCTTGGAAAATAGATGGCTAAGGAAGGAATATGACGAATCTATAAAATCATGAAAGGTGTAGAGAAGATGAATAGGGAATGGTTTTTCGCTTTTTTTCATAATAGAGAAGCTAAGGGGCATCAAGTTTAAATTATCAGGCAGGAGATCTCTACTGAAAGAGAGGCAGTACTATTTCATATACGTCTCAATTATATTGTGGAACTCATTGCCACAGAATACTATCAAGGAGAAACGTATAAATGCATTCAGAAAAACCATCTGACAATACTAAGGTGGGATAGGTGTATTGAACTATTGTACATGCTTGTCCAGTTATAAACTCTGGCTCAGGAGGCTCCAAAGTTACTGGTTGCCAAAACCAGTAGGGAATCACTGTATAACCTCTCTGTTCTACTGTTCCCCTAAGCAATCTGCCAGTTGTCAGAAACAGGACCCTGGGACCTTGATTTGTCCAGGATGGCTGCTGTTATGAATATGACCTTGTTATATGAATATTTCAGAGGTGAATATGAAAACATGTTTTTTCTGAACTTCATCACAGGTGATCATAAAGTTGGTGTATTGGCCTTCCTTCTTCTGTCAGCTGATAATGAAGTAGACAGTGTAATGATGTTTGAATATATGAAATGTGTTTCAGGACTGTGTTAAGTGGAGTACTTTTTTTTCCAGCATGATTTTAGTAATACGCAGAAATTTTATGCTTCAAAGGTTTAAGATGACAGCATTTCATGTTCTCTCATCTTTCTTAATTTCAACCTCGTGCAAAGTCCAGCTTGCTGTCTTTATTTTGCTTTCTCAGGTGGCGGCTTCAGTTTTGGACATAATTGTTTGTAAATTTCTTTTCAGATACGAAAATAAGAGCAGTTTGGAAATCAGGAAAGGTCACCCATTGTTTTATTATGTCAGCATCTCTGACAAAACATAAATCTGAATATTTTTTCCTACACAGGGAGACTGAGATGCATATTGCATTATTGTTACTGTAAAGTATTGTAGTTCTCTTAATGTTCAACATACACTACTGGACTCGAAAATTTAAATTAAGAGACTCATATTCGGGGAAAAGCCGTTCAATTATTTCTTTTAAATTTCTCATTTTGTGCATTGAAGGTTATATTATGAATATAAAGAAGACTGCAATTTTTTTATCCAGATGAAGTCTCTGTATTTCTGTAGTTTTAATGGCATAATCAGTGATTGATCTTTGCTGTTCTTTAGCTGTTGAGGACAAATAGAGGGTGCTTCTGAATTAAATGCATCTTTAACAGCTTCTGGGAAGGCTTCAGATGGAAGTTTAAATAATTACTAACATGTTTAATTGACGATGGCACTGAAAGGTTCTCACTCTGCAGAATCTTCTAACTTATCAATGCTTTGCTCTTTCACTTCAGTAGGTAAAACTTCACTCAGTAGTTCTCTTGATCTACTAGACAGACAAGAATATTTTTCTTTGAGAAACAGTGATCTCTCATCTCCACTGCACGTTCCTTTTGACTATTTTGTTACCTAAGTCCAGTTAGTACTTGTTTTGTAAAACTTCCAACCAGTTTTATGTGTGTTGTTAGTTGTGGTAATACCAAATGCTAGTTAGCTGCTTGTAGTATTGATCAGCAGTTTTAATTTTCTACGATTTTGAGTGAAAAATTATAAATCAGGATATTCAATATTGTGAAGACTGTTGAATGAGTTACTGAGCTTTATGTAGAACCACATAACAGAAGACTTTCTTATGAAGCAAATGAGCAGTTTTCTCTCTCCACCAGCTGCTCACAATTCTCACAATCTTTTTGAATCTTTTCAGTTTCAGTTCCATTTAATTGCCGTGTTCTTTCCTCCAGTCACAAGTGACACCTCTTTCACTTGTTTGTGGGCTCTAGGCTCATAATTTTTATTGTGTTTCTTAACTGGAATAAGAAAAATATTAGTGGGGATTTTTCCTTTTAAAAAATTAACATTTAATCTTAAATGTAAAAGCTTCCAGTGTACAGAATAAAAGACCCCTAGAGCCTAGTCAGGTTTTGTGCATCTTGGGTTGGTAACAGCTAAGAACTGAAAATTGAGTCAATGTTGATGTGGTAGCATGAATGTCAGTAAGATTAGATTTCAAGTATAGTTTGATCTTACCCTATATATTGATAGCAACTGCGCAAAATACTAACTAGCATTCTGCTGAAGTATTCTATAGACTGGTACTACTGTACTAGGTGATAGCTCATTTGAGACAGAACTCATATGGAAAAATTAAATCACTGTTGGAAAACGTTAAGAATGTCATAATGTACATAGAGTGCATAACTCAGAGAATTCACCGTAACTGCATACATTCATAAACCTTAAGGTATAGTTGTGCGTTGGAAAAATAAATCTGAGAAAAGGGAAAATTAAACTTTAAAGAGTACTTTTAAACCATAAATTATCAGCAGAATTTAGATTGGCTTGACATTGCTAGCTACAGATTATTGGAAGATTGTTATTGCATGCGAATAACATTGTTGAATAAAATTGTTAAATTAAGCTAATTGAAGTTCAGCATTTTACTGAATTTATTCGATTTGTGTTTAAATAAAGGATCAGAAATAAGTGTTCATGAGTAGGTCCAGAAGAGAAAGTGGCTAATAAATATAAATTATTTTATGCGGACTCAGTATGTTGAGCACTAAATGGTGTTCTATGTTGATTTGTCAATAAAGTAAGGTTGTGCACAGGAGTGACCTTTATGTGCATTCTTTAGTGAAACCTTGATCTAATGAATTACTACTGTTTGAAGATAAATTAGCTTGAAACAAAGTTTCCAAATGTAATTAATTTGAGGAAGAGAATTAAGAGTTATTTTTATGATCTTGGTAGATATTTTTAACTTTTTTAAATTAACGTATTTGTGGAAGTGTGAACTAGTTATGTCTTCTAGTACATATGATTAGTAAGTGCTAGTATTTCCTAAATGCTAAACAAAAATTTAGTTTATAAATACTAAAACATACAGCTAAATTATATCTTTGTCTGAAATACAAATTCACAATGTTTTTTCTTAATTACAGTATCGTAAGTATTCAGTTTATGTGCAAAAGTCAATTACATCTTGCCAAGTACCAAGTACTATCTGAGATTTAGTGTTGTCTGACATTTTACCTAAGCCATGTTAAATTTTAAGGTCTCAGTACTGCTACTTCAGAAGCAGCAACATGGTCTGACTGTAGCCCCATGTCCTGGTTTCAGCTGGGATAGAGTTAATTTTTCTCCTAGTAGCTGGCATAATGCTGTGTTTTGGATTTAGGATGAGAATAATGTTGATAACACACTGATGTTTTAGTTGTTGCTAAGCAGTGCTTACGCTAAGTCAAGGACTTTTCAGCTTCCCACACTCTGCCAGCGAGGAGGAGCACAAGAAGCTGGGAAGGGGCACAGCCAGGGCAGCTGACCCAAACTGGCCAAATTCCATACCATATGACATCGTGCTCAGTATATAAACTGGGGGGAGTTGACCGGGGGGCAGCAACTGCTGCTCAGGGACTGACTGGGCATCAGTCAGCGGGTGGTGAGCAATTGCATCACTTTTTTTTTTTCTTTCCCTTGTTTTTCTTTTCCCCTGTTTCTCTCACTTGTTGTTTTACTTGCCATTGCAGCTTTTGCTTTACCTATTAAACTGCCTTTATCTCAACCCACGAGTTTTCTCACTTTTACTCTTCCAATTCTCTCCCCCGTCCCACCAGGGGCGGGGTGGGGAGGCTGAGCAGGCAGCTCTGTGGTGCTTAGTTGCTGGCTGGGATTAAACCACCACACCCCAGTATGGTACCTGTTGTACTTACATATTCTAAACTCTTCAATAGAATGGCTTTTTGTACCATGTTTTCCATTTTCTCACAAAGTGTAGAGAGAAAGTGAGTACATTTCCTGGTGTAGAAAGTGCAAGCTGAGTCACAACAGATGTTACGTCATTTTGGAGCTGGCAATAAGCTCTTCAGCGCTACAGCAGGTGTGGAAGAGAGACATGACCATTCTTTTAGTTAGGAATTCCTTTTGTTCAAGTAGCCTCATTGACTTCATTACAAAAATATTAGGTAGGACTTGCATTATAAAAAGTCTGGAGATTCCCACTGAATTAATTTTTCCTAAAGTAAGGGTAATTAAGAATACATACCCGTGTGTGAGAGAAAAACTGACATGTTCCAAATAGCCATTCCTCCTGTCTCAATGTAAGGCTCGTATCCTGACCTGCTTTTCATCGCTGTTGTGGAGCGTAAGGCAATCCAGGGTTGTTCCTAGCAGCTCTACAGTTAGCTTGTGCGGGTCGTGGGGCGTGGAGTACAGTAGAATGGGGAGATTTGCCTGTTCTGTTCTTCCTTTTCTATATATTTATATGGTAGAAAGGTAAGAATGAGTAGGTGGGATGTTTCTTTCTGTCCTCACGGTGTTTATACCAGCACAGTTTTTTTGCCTTGAGCCAGGCTTGCTAAACCAAGTGTAGACCTGTTTGATAAAACTTCTGTTTTTACTGAACAAAAAGTGCTACTTTACTCTCTAGAGTAAGGACAAAACTTGGAATTAGATTATGGTTTACTGAATATCAAAGCTGGTTATTGATCTGTTCCTGTAACAAAGTAGCTAAGCATTGACCCAGGTGCAGGGCTCTTAATGAAGCCATTATTTAAACCCAAATTGGATTTCTATATTTTATTAGGCCTATCCTATTAAATTTATAATAGACAAATTTACAAAACTGGTTCATATGTGGCTTACTGGGTATTTATGTTGAGGTGGCTGAGATGGAACTCTCTAGGATTTTTTTCGTATTATGTAAGACTTTTTTTGTTGCTTCAGGCATATCAGAGGTGAAAAATTACTTGATTCCCCCCCCCGATTGTTCTTTTATGGACTTTCTTTTTTGCCAGCAAATTTCTGTAAACAACTGATGTTTCAAGGCTTTAGCATACTTTTTACCCCTTTTTTTATTTAAATCTCCCTTGGATTACTGTTCTAAACTGTGGTATATTTTTCTGTTTTGAAGTTACAGTGCACAGATATTAGCTTTTGTTTTATTTTTATTTAGTACTGGGCACACATTAGTCCTTATAATATGAACAGAAATAGTTGTTAAATGGTGAAAGTTTTTATATCAGTTTGGTGGCAAACTTCATATCTTTTAAAAAATGTTATTGATGCATAAAAGTGCATGTTGTCTGTAATTGCAGGTTGATGCGACTGAGAGTGAACCAAAGAGCTTTATCTTTATGAGCGAAGATGCATTAACAAATCCTGACAAGCTGTTGGTCCTAATTCACGGTAATGGTGTTGTCAGAGCTGGTCAGTGGGCTAGGAGACTTATAATTAATGAAGATCTGGACAGTGGCACGCAGATACCATATATAAAGAGAGCTATTGAGGTAAGTGAAAGTATATGTAGTACGGTTGTATGTTCATACGCATGTGTATGTGTGTACCTGTGTACAAAGACCTCTAGATGTGTCATGTTTTAATTTGTTAAACAGTGTTCAGTATTTCCCTATATGATCATTTTATTTATGACGGGAATACTTGCTTGGTTTTTTTCAGAACTTTTTTCTAATGGAACCAAGTTTCTCTCTTACAGTAAAAAAAATTTTAGTTGTATGTCATGTTGTTGTGGCAGCACTGCCATGTAGTTTAATATGGCAGCTAACGTGACAAGAGCCCTTAGCAGGTGATGAGATGCAATAGAAGGCACTACAGAAATTTGTTGTTATTTGAAGTGTTTTCTTCTACATTTCATTAAATTTGTACATATTCTCACTCAACGTCTGTTGTAATCTCATGATAACATGAGCTTTCATGATAACAGCAGGCTTTTTTGCTAGGCTTGTGCTGAATTTATTAGAGGCACAGTCTCTTTCAGTTTTGCACTGAATACTGATTCATTCTGATTCACCTATCAATACTTGACAGTAAAAAACATTTACATTTTATGGATACTATTGTGTTACATTTACATTTATGTGAGAGACAATGCACAATTTGTGCTGATGTTTTTAACATTGGAACTTTGTAGGTGTAATTCATCTTTTGCATCTTGCTACCTAAATGAAACTTCCTGTAGTAAACATTGGAAAAGCCTGTTTAAGAGTTACTATTTCTATTATATTTACCAAGTTAAGCTAATGTTCTACTCTAAATATGAGCGTTGTCACTATGATTGTTACACGTTTTGCTAAATGAAGTTGAATTTTTTGCAGCTGGCTTTAAAGTATTCAGTATAGAAAATGGTTCTCTTCAAATATGTTTTCTTTTTTTTCATAAAGCAAAGAAAGAAAACATATTAAAACATTGGGTCATTAAGTTATTTTTGGTTTGTATAATCCACTAACAAAGCACCAAACTACACTTTGCGTAAAAAAGAAACCTATTCTTGTGAAAGTGATGCTTGCCTTCTTTTAACATAAAGTTTTTGTTCATTTTAAATCAAGACTCAGAGGCAGAACAAAAAATACTTCAGGATTATTGAATGGAATATAGGTGTACTGTAGGTCCAGTGTAGGAGGTTAATTTCTAGAGTGCAAGTTCCAAAACCTTTCCCAAGAAACCCGAAGAGCTGTAGCTACTTAAATTTTCATAGCAATGGTTACATGCCTGCATTTTCGTTCTTTCCTAGAGATGCTGCTGTCTTGGCTAACGTGAGAGGCTGAACATTTAAAACTGGGATACTATCCCTAAATTAACAGATAGCCTTTAAGAGAGTATTTCTAGTAGAGGAGAGTTATAGTTCCTTTTCCTGTTTTGGTATTTTTATTTATTTTATGCAATGACTGTGCCAGTGTGACAGAGATCAGACCTCTGTTCCCTCAAATGGTTATTATCCTTAAAAACAGATTATGTATTTCTGCATTTTGAATCCTTCTTTGAAAAACACAGGAAAAAAAACAGAGTTTGATGAGAAAATGTCTTTTAAAAAATGTAATCATTTGATCACATTGGGACATAAGACTGTCGTGGTTTAATCCCAGCTGGCAACTAAGCACCGCCGAGACTCTTGCTCACTCCCCCCCGGTGGGATGTGGGAGAGAATCGGAA
>NW_008825323.1:2814070-2856851 GCF_000699105.1 Pygoscelis adeliae | reverse complement strand
AGAAGACTTGTAGGTTGAGATAAAGGCAGTTTAATCGGTAAAGCAAAAGCTGCACGCGCAAGCAAAGTAAAACAAGGAATCCATTCACTCCTTCCCATCGGCAGGCAGGTGTTCAGCTATCCCCAGGAAGGCAGGGTGCCATCACGCCTAACGGTGACATACGCCATCACTCCAAACGTCCCCCCCTTCCTCCTTTTTACCCCAGCTTTATATACTGAGCATGACATCATGTGGTGTGGGATATCCCTTGAGTCAGTTGGGGTCAGCTGTCCCGGCTGTGACCCCTCCCAGCTTCTTGTGCACCCCCAGCCTGCTCGCTGGTGGGGTGGGGTGAGAAACAGAAAAGGCCTTGACTGTGTGTAAGCACTGCTCAGCAGTAACGAAAACATCCCTGTGTTGTCAACGTTGTTTTCAGCACAAATTCAAAACATAGCCCCATACTAGCTACTGTGAAGAAAATTAACTCTATCCCAGATGAATCCAGAACACAGACTTTGTGCTCTTCCTTCTTTTGACTTCCTTCTCTTTTAGCATGGTTTTTGAATTCGTAGTTCTCTTTAGTCGAGTAATTCCAGCTACTGTAAAAGCTACTCCCCCTTTTTGTGCATCTTAAAATTCTGGTAAATGTACTAGATGTTTAGAACACGTACTATTTGCAATTTTTTTTCATGAAAAATTAAGATTAGATCATATTGAATTGTATTATATTAAAGGTGTTGCTATTTTTTGTATCCTGTAATCACTGTAGTGGGAATTGGATGTATAGCTGGTTAGATAAGGCAATATTTTATGGAAGTTGAACTGCACTGAATGTATTTGGAATCATTATGTTATGACTAAAAAGAGAATACATATAGTTACATGCTGATATCATGTCTACTTCATGTACAGATCATATAAATTACTCTTCCAAATATAGGAAATTATGGTAGAGTGAGTATAAGGACTCCAATTTTAGTTAATAATAATAAAAATTGCATCCTTTTCTGCGTTTTCTGGTGTCCAATCCTCTAGCTGATTTAGGCACTTCTGTCTCTTATGAAAATAACTGGCCTAGATGGTAAACGGTCTGAATGAAAATTGTGATAACTCCTCATGCAATGTTGCCAGTTTGAATTAAGGAATTGTTTTCCTTGAACTTCTAGTGTTTCTTCTAAGAAGAGGTCTGATCCTTGAATGAAACCAGCAGACCTTATCAAAGCATAAGATTACAGTGCTGATGACAGGAGAACATGGAAATTATTCTTCTAATAAACTGTATGAATTTGAAGTGTTTGAAGTGTATAGTAGTATCTAGGATTTGAAAATTCCACTGATCTGTTTTGAGTGTGAAACATATGCAGGTAACTTAAAACATTTGCTGGAGACTAGGTTTTCATTTAAAAAAAAAAAAATTGCAAAAGTAGTGTGTAAATGTCTTTTGTGCAGAAACTAGTTCAGAAGTATCACCTCTACTTTCCTGAAAACAAAACCAATGAGACAAACAAAAAAACCTTCTAGGTACATCAAAACCATATCTTTTTGTCTACTCCTTTGCTCTGTGGAGAGTGATGAGAATACCACAAGCAAGTTTCTGTTCATTTCTTGGAAAAACTGAAAACAGGGAAGCAAAAGTGGGAGTTATCAGTGAGCAGCGGATTGAGCAGGATGAACTGATTCTGCTCTCCTAACCAGGAAGTTAAGGGAAGAAAAGAAACTATTTCTCTCTGGTACGACACTTTCAAGAGAAAAAACCAAACCAACACTTTTCTCTTAAAGCATGTATGGAATAAGGGAGCAATGTAAAGGCTTAAAATGTATCATGCTTCTAGTGGCTTGGGGCTGATACACATTGGAAAGAAAAGATCCAAGGAGAAATATCCTGGTGGGAATTCGAGTAGCTAGAAATGTGGGGGGGGGTTAATCGGGGTGGTTCCTGTAGGTAATAATTGTCCTTCCATCTTTTATATCAAATTCTGATGTGTAGATTCAATCTTTTGTGTAATAGGTGTTGGGAGTAGCTTACAAGGTTTTATGTGAAGAGCTAAGATTAATGCGTTAATTTAGAAATGCAAGCTTGATTGTGTAAAAGAGATTTTGAAATAGGAAAGAAGATGAGAACAAACAAGTGACAAGATAGAGAACAGATTGTAGGAAAAGGGGGAGGGAGAAAAGTGTATAGAATGTGAGAGACAGATATGTGTAAATACATTAAAACACGGTAGGAAAAGGTCTACTTTAGAAAAACAAGTATAAAAAAGGCAAATGTGATAAAGCAGTAAGGCAGTAAGAAAGGCTTAATTAAAATTATAAAAATACATACTATAAAGATATTTAAAACAAAAAAGATGGCAATTTCCTATAAATACAGTACAAAATAAATATTGCATAGCTTTGTTGTTTTGTTAAAACAGAACTTTTCTACTGAAACTTTCTGCAGTGGGAAATACTGATTTTTGACAGAAGCAGTCATCTGATGTGTGAGAGACTGAAGTTCAAGTCCCTCCTCTGAGAATGAGGGACTATTCCAATTTTAATGATAATACCACACTGAAGCTATTCCATTTTTTAATAAATAAATAAATGTAAATTATATAAATACATAAATGTAAATTAGAAGAGGAATTTTAATTTCTCTTCCACATTTTGCGTAAATGTCTCATCCGCTGTCCGTAGAGTCAGGCTCTTCTCAGATCAGTTATGATGTAGTCATATATACAATGACTGAAGGAGCACCAGGAGGAGATGGTGAGAGACAGAGGTAAATTCTTTAATTCAGTGATGAGGGCATTTACTGGGGCTGTCAAGAATTATGGATTTACGTTCCTGGTTTCATTTAGGTAGTTCAGGGACTCCCATGTTCCTTATGAGGACCTCGGTCACCAGGCTCTTAAGGAGGAGGAGGTTGTGAGGAGGTATGCTTCTCTGGTTCATTGTTGGGTGGTAACAACATGGATGGTAACCTAAAGATTTGTTTAGGAGATGCACAAGTGATACCAGTGATATAGGGGAACAAGCAAGAAGGGGTGCAAGAGTTGGCTACTACTCCATGCAAGAGTGTTCCTTCTGAAGTGGTTGGAGAAGCAGATTCTGTGCTTTAAAGTCTGCTGTGTGTTAGGTAAGGAGAAGCTGATGTTGATGTACTTATGGAGGAGGTTTGTTCCTTGGCGAAACGGGAGCTCAGCTTACCTAAGTTTGGACATTGAGAAGAATTTTGGAGTACTCTTGTCTTGATACTTTCCTCTAGGGAATAAAGAGGACATCAGCTTACTGCACTAGTATAATGAAACTGTTGGATGCTTTCTGCATCTTTGGAAATTCAGTACATTTGTTACCTAAGATAGCTGTGGTCCCAAGGATGCTAATAAAATTCAATCACAGCAACTGTCAGTTACTTGATTCTTTTTTTTTATTTATTATTATTTTTTAAAAAAAATCCAAGAATTGTTGCCTGGTTTCAAATTCAGCACACTTTAAGATGGCCTAGATATTTTTATTATTATTTAAAGGAGAATTAATACTTGACCTAGGGGTAATAGCACCAGAAAAATATCTTCTTCAAAGAACCTGGATGACTTTTTTTCAGAAGAAGTGCAGCAGCACCCAAAAATCTGACTTTCCATGAACAAACAAAAAAAAAGGTTTGCATGAGATGGACAT
The DNA here is from genome assembly GCF_000699105.1 of Pygoscelis adeliae. Classification (NCBI taxonomy): domain Eukaryota; kingdom Metazoa; phylum Chordata; class Aves; order Sphenisciformes; family Spheniscidae; genus Pygoscelis; species Pygoscelis adeliae. Next base: position 2,853,212 of record NW_008825323.1, on the reverse strand, counting down.
CAACTGCAGAAATATTTCTTTAATGGCTGATAAAACATGATTTTCACCTTCGGTTTTCTCTTGGTTTTATCCTAGTCTTCTCACTGCATTTTCTTAAAAATTTCTGTTCCCAAGAATATTTTTGGTCAGAATATTGGATTTATTCACTCATATTAATACCATTCATTTATATAAAGCTATCAGATTGGTAATACTTACTGAGAATTGCTGAGGGTGGTTACTTTCTTCAGCATGCAATAAGATGTCATTAGTTTTGTAACTCAGTTGAATGGAACAACAAAATCATTCAGTGTAACAGTAGTAAATTTACCTGCCATAACTTTTATAAGATTTAGTAACCTTACTGGTTAGTAACTGGTATGGTAACACATTTCAGTCTTTCCATTTTGTAAAAATCAGCCAGTTTTACACATTGTTGTCAAGAAAGTATGCTTTGTTTAAACTACAATAGCAAGAATTCTTGCTGAAAAACTTTTATATCTTGCTTTTAAGCATAAAATATCTTGTTAGACAACGCCCCCCTTTGTTCTAGTGGTCATATTTTAGGAGCCTAAGATTTAAAATTTTGTCTTATAGTTTATACACGCTTAGCATAATTTCGGTAAGATGGGCAAGTGACACTTTCTGGAAAAAAAACAGAGCTGACATTTCAATGCAATTACAGTTCTTCCAGAGAATGCTAATATTTATGTACCTTTTATGTCTCCTAAGTATATTGTTGCAGAAAGATGTTAAAATACTTCATTTATTTATTAATAGTCAGTTACAATGCCAGAGTAATCATAAGCTTATTTGAGCATTCTAATATTTTACTGGAAGTAAAATTTCACTAAAATGGACAATAACATGCTATATTGTTTTCTTTCAAATATTAATTTTCTGACTCTGGTATATGTATTTGCTTTTATTCATTCTGTTAGACCATAGAAAAAACATTTCCTGTAAAGTACCTCTTAGTAGAGAAAACTTGTATTTACAACTCCTACTTTTGTGGGGATGCTGTTAAGAAAACTTAAGTTACATAGCTGGTTGGGTGATCTTTTGAGATCTTTCTAAAAACATAAACACAAATTACAATGTATTACTAAATAATTTATCACATATAATTGGCATAAAGTACACCATACTCTGGAAAGAAACTTTAAAAAGCAATATATTTCATTCCTTCTAAAACATTTTATAAGGAATTGATAATCTTTCAAATACTGATTTGAAATACTGATCACCAAGCAGATAGAAGGAAAAGTTGCATAGTTAGGTGAAAACAATATTAATTGATCAAAAAATACATAATAATGCATAATAAGCTGTATAGGAGTTAATAATTATTAAGTCAGAAATTCAAGAAAAGGTTAAAAGCTTAGACTAATATTGAACTGACAGGGTGTATAAGCCCACACCAGCCCCCATGCCAGCAAAGGAAAACAATGAGATGACAGCTCTACTGTTTGGAGAGAGGTTGCTAACGACAGCTTATTCCTTTATGATTTCAACTCTTGACAGAAGACAGGTCTGCTTGTTGCATCATGGCAGATGTATCATTACCTTCTGGCCCTGTCATGACTGAACTGGAAAAAACCCCACTTGCCGTTCTGAAAATCCAGTTACCCTTTGGAATTTAGTGCATCCTTTCCAAGATATGAATTACCATTGTTGTATTAATTGTGTGTATTACATTCTTAGAGTTTTCTGTGTTACATTAATTTGATAATGTAGAGATACTTACAGATTGCTTTGTCTTCCTTTATTCTGCTGGCTGTCATGTTTTAGAACCCTGTAGCACCCTGTGTTAGTTTACTGAGTTTACTCTTACTTTGTCACTGACCTAAGAAAATAACTGTTCAAGATACTTGGATAAATGTGGCTTGAAAATATTTCCCACCCCCCAAACCGTTTGAGCATTCTTTTCACTGGCTCAGTATGGGGTTAAGAACACACAGTGAATATTTAAAATAATCACGATCATTTTAGAAACAAAGTTTAATATGAGTATAAATGGCCTTTTTATCATATGCATATTAGGATTCTTCCTTCCCCCCCTCCCCCCCTCAACTTGTTGGATACCTAACAGTGACTCTGGAGACTTAGAAAACCGTAAGAGGGGGTGTGGATTTTTGAAAGTATGTCAAAAGCCTTGGGGTTTGGGTATGATCGGAATTTCAATAGAGGTTGAGATGAGTTTAAATGCATAGAAGGGAACATAAAAATCTTGTTTAATTTCTGTCATGTTGTTCTTTTTTTAGTCACTCTGATGTCTTTTTCAAATCTGCTTTTCTCTCAAGCTTTGTGGTACTATATCCAAGATCTGTTTTTTTTCCTCTTTGTATTTCGTTTTAACTGCTGATCCCTTTTCTGTGGTGCTTCTGCCTTTAATATCAGCTGAAGCAGTCTGAATTGCTGAATCAAAGTCGTTTGGGGAGAGAGACAGTGTTTAAGATTGTGCAGGGTGAGATTCTCTGGGTAGAAGGTAACACTTCCTGCAGTTATAATCAATGCACTTGACACTTTCAAAGGCAGGAGAAGGCATGACTTGCTCAGGGGTTAAACTTTTTAAATAACTTCCCTTGGGAAAAATGCCATCAATAAAATGGAATAATTAGTTGAAGATTCTTGAGTAGCCTAGGTTTGAAAAGAAAAGATTAGAGATAGGTCACGTTTTCACTTCTATTGTATTTTCCCTCCCTTTTGTTTTTTAAACTATGAGCTTTTGTTTAAATGTGTGCGGTATTACAAAATCAGTCTACTTAAAAAAAAAATGTCATTTGCTTAAGCCAATACATTAATTTTATAGTGCATTATTGTCTGTGTAGTCTAATAATTGTAAGAACGGAGATTAAATTCTACATAAAAATAAAACTTCAGATTTGCTAGCTTTCTCTTTTCCTGCCCAAACACCTATTCTGCAAATAGTCATTTTAGCTGACAGAAAACATTTGCAACTTTGAACCTTACTAAATAAGCTTAGAACATATTATATACATTAACTAATTTTAAAAATTAGATCTAAACAGCATTAAATGAACATGAAGTGCATAGAGTCATTGATTTCTATAGAGATGAACAGCTTTACTCTGAAATTAAATTCATGTCACTTTGCATTAATTATGTTTCACAATTTCAGGTTTTATGGGAAATTTATTCTTTTTCTGACTTTTTTGTATCAAGATTTTTTTTAAAGCAGCTATTTTGACCTATAAAACCTGACTAAGAACGGTACTTTCAATACACAGTGTAGTATATGCATACCATACAAAATACTGATAAATAATGCATGAATGGCTTTGGAATAAAAGATACTTACCCTTTGTTAATTATTTACTTATTTGCACTTTTCATTTTTCTTAAAGGAAAGTAAAATCACTGACAGCACTCTGGACAGTAACCGAACAAGACTTTAGCAAATACGTAATCAACGTTTTTCAGAAGTACAGTATTATATTTTCTAATGGGTTGTATCAAAATGAGATCTGTACCACCTGAATAGATGAGTTTATTTGGTAGGGAATATTCTGCATGCAGAGTTTTAACAAAAATTTTAGCAAGAAAGTGTTGACTAGTCTCAATTCAGCAACATACTACTCTTCCTGTGTGGAGAATTTTTGAGGATCTGCCAGTGGGAAGTTGGCTGTGGAACTGTGACCTTTTAATTGCTCAGAAATTGCGATGAGGCTCTTTCTGTGGTGGGATGGTTCTTCAATATATTGTTTATTTTAAATTGGTGATATGCGCAGCATTTGTACGAGAAATGGGTAAATACATACTAGCATGATTGTACTTGGAAATGCAGTGGTTATTTGTGGCTTGGATTTTACTCCATACAGGCCACTTTGTAAGAATCCTGTTTAGAAGAAAATAAAGTTGTAATCCAGTACTGTTTTGATTCAGAGAATTTGCGTTTGTTGAAGTGTCATAGCTTTGTGGTTATTTATATCTGAGAGCACTACATAGGAGTAACTTTTTATTTCAGCTGATTTGCTATAAAGCAGTTGTATCTTGCATTTCGATGTGAGATGGTCCAGTAAAGTTGTGGTAAGGTAACACCTCAGCTCACACAACATACCAGTGCCTTCACAGGATGATACGATTTAGGATGGGAACTTTGCTGGGCTTTTTTTGTGTGTAATTGTTGTGGTTTAACCTCAACCAGCAACTGAGCACCACGCAGCTGCTCACTCACTCCCGGCACCCCAGTGAGATCGGGGAGAGAATCAGAAGAGTAAAAGTAAGAAAACTCGTGGGTTGAGATAAAACAGTTTAGTAATTGAAATAAAATAAAGTAAAATAGTAGTAGTAGTAATAATAATAATAATAATAATAATAGAAGAATATACAAAGCAAGTGATGCACAGTGCAATTGCTCACCACCTGCCGACCGATGCCCAGCCAGTCCCCGAGCAGCGGCCCCCCCCCCGGCCAGCTTCCCCCAGTTTATGTACTGAGCATGACGTCCCATGGTATGGAATGTCCCTTTGGCCAGTTTGGCTGTGCCCCCTCCCAGCTTCTTGTGCACCTCCTTGCTGGCAGAGTGTGGGAAGCTGAAAAGTCCTTGACTTAGTATAACTAACACTGCTTACCAACAACTAAAACATCAGTGTATTATCACATTATTCTCATGCTAAATCCAAAACACAGCACTGTGCCAGCTACTGGGAGAAAAATTAACTCTATCCCAGGCAAAACCAGGACAGTAATAAACTATGCTTATAAGTATGTTTATCTGATCATGGAATGAAGGTTTTAAAATAACTTCCATAGGTTTTTTGGTAACTTTTTCTGTTGGGGTGATCTTGTCAATGATCGTGTTAATACAGACTTTTGAGAGTGGCACCATGCTAAGTATTATAGATATGCACACAAACTTTTTTTATTCCTCATGAAATGTAATTTTAACAGGGATAATCTTAACTTACTAAAATTGCTTTCGTATAGGATGGAGTGAACTGTTAATTGTTCATTAGTTGACATATTAATCTTAAGTAATTAGCTTCATTTTGCTTTATGAAAAAAATTCAGTAGCCAACACCTTTGTTCTATTCATTCCATATTAATTCAGGAATGAGGAATATGCATGATGTTTTTTATATCCTTTAAAGAAGTTAAATTACTAGCATTTAAAAATATTTAATGCCTATTTAAAAATATTAAAATTGTCTTTTGTCTTATTTATTAGATGTACAGATGGTTAAACTATCACCTAACCTTAATGCATTATAATGTGCAAATTGTATTCTTTATAATACATATCATAGACAGTATTACATGTGTGTCAGTATAGGTATGGTATATGTATGTATTTAATATTACACTAAATTGCCAATACCCTGTTGATTTTTCAAATGAATCATTACTTAAAAGACTTACCAATTCAATGGGGAGATGAACACTTCCTTATTCATACCATGAAATGCATATTTGAATAAAATTATCTTCTGCTTACTGTGCATTGAGCTGGAAAATATTAACTTTAATGCATAGGAATTCAAATAAAAATTTGATATGCTTCATCCTTAAATAGTTTAGTACTGTTCTAATAATGCACATTGCTGCTTGAGGTAATAAGGAAATAGATACGGCAAAGACTTTGTCATGCAAATTTACTCAGGATTGTAATCTTTTGAAAATACAAAGATCTTTTGAACGATATATGTCACTTTTGATCAAAAACTTTAAAAAGTTTAATAATTCTGCTAGAACAAACTAAAACTGTGGGTAATTGTCTTTTTTTCCCTGAAATTAACAAATTATAACATCAAAAAAATCTGAGAGTGAGGTATGTAGTAGGTCATTTGCTGCTGCAGGCATTTTCTCTCCCTACAGGATGTGCTTGTTTAGTTTCTCTCACTTTGTGCCTGTGGCACTCTGTGGTGAAATTCAGACATGTTCTTCCCCTCCAAGGAGTCTCTAGGGTGGCAGATAACTTATACAAAATTAATAAATGGTGTTGCTTTTTTTTATTATCACCCATCCCAGGCAATTCGCTTTGTGTTCCCTTTGGAGAGAAGTTGAGTCGCATAGGATATGTTTATTAAAAAAATATATGCTTCTACATAAAATTAAACAGTGAAAGTACACATAATAGGGTGAAATATGTCATTAGGAAAATGGAATTATTCCATTTTCAGTGATTTCTTTGGAGAGGAAGAAAAAAACAGGAACAGTGAAGATTCCTTATGTTGATTAACTTTTTTTAAATCTTGGAAAATATTTGGAATTTTTAAACATGTCAAAGCATAGGTGATTTTTATATTTTTTAATTCTGGGGTTATGAATTTAGTTTCCTTTCATCTCAGCAACATTTGAAGACTAAACCTGTTTTCAGGCTACTCAGTTGAATGATTATTTTTGGGGAAGTCCAGGTGTACCATCTTGCTTGTTCACAGCCATTTGTTATACCATATTGCAGTGCTAATCCTCTTAGGAAAAGGGAGAGATTGGCGCAGATAGCTTAACCTGTTATATTGTGTGCTACGTGAAGCCTCCATCTCTATTATGCCACAGGCAGTGAGACTTCAGATTGCTTTGGAGGGTAGAGCAGATAATGAAGCTTGGGTGTAAATAATTGCTGATACATGAGGGAAAACAACTAAATCTTCATTTCTTTCTTTTCCTTTTTTTTTTGTAGTGATTACTTTTAATTGCTCTTTTAGCTGTGAAAGACAGAGTTGTACTTAATAGTGCTGTGGTCTTGTACTATTGCTTGCTTGTGATGAATAAGAATCCTTAAAAATCTTACGGTATTAAATATTATCATTTATTTTAATGTTTGTTTCCTAGGGGTTACTTATTGCCGTTTCAAGTTTTCCTTAAGAGCGTATATACTTAGCTAATAAGTAAAATATTCTTTTTACTCTAAAAATCATTTGAAAAATATAGGCAGGAAACATTCACGGTGCTTCAGTGCACAGGTGATTGAGTTTGTGCTGACCCTCAGTAAGTGAGCCTGTGTTTTGAATCCCAACTCTTCCTCCAGCATTGGGAGTAATATGATTGAGTCTTCTGGAATGAGTTCCTGAATGCTGATAACATGAGGCTTTTCCATGAAATACAGAAGCTACTCATGTGGAATATGCACCTTCCACATCACGCATGGTTGAGATCAGATACAGGATTTTCAAGACTTGACAGCCCTGGTTCATGAGCAGTGATACTTACACTGAATTTAGGACTGTCTTAGTGCTAATATTCAACTCATACCAACTGATGATAAAAATAAGTGATTCTGGGATTCCGTTTTAATGATACAATGTTGTTACTGTCAAATACTGAAAACAGTTATTACTAACAAGTGATTAAAATATCATTTATTAATTAATACCTCGTGTTGAATCAAACATTTACTGGCTTTGATTATGCAAGCAGTGTCATAAGAGTGTCATTAATTTGATCTTTTTTATTGATGTTGACATCCTTCATATTTTGTTCATTGTATTTGTATTCACCATGTCAGATCAGTGTTTGTCTTTTTGCCTTATTTTGAAACAGATCCTTTCTTAAAATAACAATATTTAGCTATCTTTGATTCAGATTAATTCCTGCCTGCCCCATCCCATACCATGTGATTACCTTCTCTACCTGTGGTGTCCTGTGTGGTTTTCTGTACATTTAATTTATTTTTCTAAATGTAGTTTCATGCAGGTATGAGGACAGGAGAGTAGAGGGAGTTTTAAATAAAAACCATGTGCAGGAGTCTGGCTGAACTGTTCGAATGCCTCCCTTCTCAGATAAGAAGAAATGCTTTAATGTTTTTCTGCTGGAAATGAAGATCCCGCTTCTAGCCTTAAGTGTATCAAATTTTGGGGAGGAGGTTATGTAGGATTTGACAAGAGCTCCAATATAAAATAATCTTTAAGCACCAAAGACAATGAAAATAAGTATTTGTTACTTTGACTTGTGACCAATTCCAGGTAATTAATATTTTGAAAACATGATTCATGTCTCTCTTGAGTCCTTGCGTTCCTCTTCAAGAGGTTAACTTAGAAGAATTTAACCAACTGCAATTTTTTTACCTTGTTTCTACTTCCTCATGGTAGTGGTTTTATGGTGTGATCATTTTACATTGACAGCTAGGCAAATACTTCTTTTCCAGCCATTTGTTTTTCTAGTTTACATTTTTCAAATTAAAACTATTGCTTTCAGAAGTGCCTCTGTGTATGTGTATGCAAGTATGTACATGTGCATGTAGAGAAAGAAATACATCTCAATTGTCTAGTTGGTTCTAAGTTTTCAATTTTATAAATGTTAATATGAGATGTGTGGCATTCAAGGAAAATTGCAGTTAATTTCTTACGTGTCTTGGGTTTGGAAGCTGCACGTGACTTCTTTTTTGGAAATGCTGATTGTATTTTACAGCACTGAAAAAGTACTGTTTCAGGTTACTGTTTTCTTTGAACCCAGTAATTTACGATATATTAAAAAGGCATTGTACTGACTATTCCTCAAAGATAATAGTATTTCAAATGTCATGTGGGTTGACTTGCATTGTGATTTAACTTGATATAGCTGTTGTACTTTTTTTTACTCTGGACATCCTTACTGAAAGACTTTTAAGTAAGGAACTCATTAGGAATAGGTAATAATTCTCTAAAAACAGGATTCATAAGAATAACAGTTGACATAGTCTTATAAAAACTATATAGAAACTGGAGAAATATCTTTGCTGCACCATGTGCTCAGTTAAATGAAATCTGTCTACTGCTCCTATATAACAGAGTACTGGATCAGTGTCAGAAATGGGAGGTATTTACTGTGGTGACATTCAGCATCTATATTTGTTGAGATACTACTCATAGGACTGGAGTTTTTTAGTGCGGTATGTCCACGTAAAAAATGAAAATTTAAAAAGAAGAGGGCAGTTATCAATTTTACAAGTGCCTTGGCTTTGTTTTAATGTTCTGAGATATGGTCACAAGACATTTATGCTAATGGTGATGTTGAAATGTACTTCCTTTTGGGTTTTTTTATGAAGTTGGTGTTCGGGCACAGCTGTAAGTGCTGGTTTTGGCAGCAGACCTGTTTTTAATCCTATTTTAAATGAACTTCGTGCTTGTAGAAGATGTGCAGACTATCAGCCCTGGCGAGTGGATCCCTGTGAACTGCTATACACAGCCAGCGGTGGTGAAAGCTCCCGCGTGCAGCCCCGCTGGGGTCCCCCAGCCTTGTTCTGCAGGGACCACCTCTAGAGATAAGGGGGGACTGTGTTTTAGTCGCTTTCAGTCCTTCTCTGCAGTGAGACTGCTCACAAGGGTGAGGTGAGGTTTCGTTTTGGGTGCATGATCCTTTCTAGAAGCTGCAGCGGGGCTAGCTTTACGCAAGCATTGCACAGTTGTCCTTCCCCTGTATAAAGTAAGTCTAAACTAAGCAGGGTTGAGTGATTTAGGCCTGGCTTGTAAACTTCTGCTTGTCAAGGCAAATAAATTCTTTACAAGGCAGTCTGCTCTGTCCCAGTATCCCCCCAGCATTTTGGAATTTATAGCATTCCGGACCTCCTCTACGCCATCCTACCAGGAAGGGTTTCTTTACCCTTTTTCAAACCAAACAGTGCAAATTCCTCACCTTTCTCTTTCACTTTCTCCTTCTGGAGTAACACAAGTCTGAAGTTCAGGAAGGTACTCTTTAAATCTAGTCCAGCGACAGATTTAGTGGGAATTTTTTTCTTACCATTCTTAATTTCTTTACTGGGAAGAGAAGGCTCCAGGCCTTCTAGGAAGGACTAAAAAGGTAGGTTGGCTGTAAAAAGTTTTAACATGTACAAAAGATGTTCGGATGGTGGGGTGTATTAAGTTTTGGAACATACTTGTTGATTTTTTTTCCCCCCCTCTGACGATATCTTGCAGTAATTATGATCCTGGTTTTATGGATGGGGAGGGACATGTCCCTAGGGATCAGTATATACATGGAATCTGATAAGGTTCTGATGCAGACTTTGCATCAGTCCTTGTGTGCATTTTATACAAGTTGTGGTGCTGTGTTTTTTAAAAATAACTCCATCTGATGTATGTTAAACGTATTTCATTTTAAAAATTAAGTTAAAAAATAATGCTGAATATAATAAGTTTAATGAATGTTCAAGTAGCAAAATAAAGCACTAAGAACTAGGAAGAATTATATGTAATCAGATTTTGCATCTGTTTTAGAATATTCTACCATACTATTTTGTGTATATGCCTTTACTAACATTACTAAGTAAATATGGTGCTCGTTCAGCTTCCTGACTAATTTTGTGTACAGTAAAAAAGTTTCAAATATGCTTTGAAAGATACGGCCTACTTTTTCCTGGAGCCGGGAAGGTCTTTACCTTTGTAGAGTAACTAGTACAGTGTTTATCCATGTTCTGAGCTGCTAATGAAATAGTATTAATATTTGGAAATCAAATTCTGGGTTTTGTTATCCTGACATAAATTTGGGGGATAATGGTTAATATTTAAAGTTGGAGTCCTCCTCTTAAACGTTGTGGATAAGTACTATTGTACCAATTGTGTCATCCACTGACCTATTTAGGAAAACAAAAGTTCATGGATATATTCACAAATACACAAAAAGAGGCTGATTTATTTCAACTCAGATATTTTGACTTAAGGATGTTTCAGTTTGCGATACTACTCACTGTTTTTCTTATGAAATGGATTATGAGAAAGCAGTAGCTTTTCAAACACTTCCCATTGTAGGCATTTTCCCAGACGGTTTCTGAAGTGCATATACATTATTATTGCTTGCACTAGAAGGTGATATTTGTCTGGAAAAGTAGTCTCAGTTCTGCTTTTCTTTAAAGATTATGTATGGCATGTGTGGTGTGTGAATATCTATAAAATCAGCATTTTGGATTGAGGATGGAGGTGGAGCATCACTATTCTTGCCGGAAAGTGTGATTCTGTACAGTTTATGGAGGTGTAGTCTTTCAGAGTTTAGTTTCTGGACAGTTTAATATGGAAACCCCCCGAGCTGTTTCTGTCTTCCGTTCCCTCCAGCCAGTTTCCAGACCTTCGTTTTGTGTCCTAATATCTAATTGACTGCCTGCCTTCCCTCCTACTCTCTTTCTTCTCCTCTTGAATTTGTACTGAATAGTTTTCTTCTTCCATGTATTTTTTGGCGCACAGGGAACACATTGATTCAGGGACGCATCCATATTTTTCATTCATGTGTCCAGACCTGAACTTAGTGAGTGCAGACCTTCATCTGCGTTGCAAGGACTTGCTTCGTTAAGTCTTTGTATAATGTAGCTGCTAAAATTTAAGAAGTGTCTATTGAGAATGTGTAAATTGCAAATTTTCAAAAGTTTATAAGTTGGCCAATTTTGAGTAGAATCTTATGGGAATGGGAGGAGTGAATCCCAGCCAAATTTCAAGTCCCTGATTCAAAAAACAGGTGCACTGGAGTGTTTCATAGCAAAGTTTGCTAGATTTTTGTAAAATCGGCAATCCAATGTATTTGTATTCTGACTTTCTCTTGGCTATAGATGAACTGTTTACTGTGAAATTTGCAACATAGCCTGAGGCAAACAACAGCTATAAATTATAGCTAAAGTTTGGTAAAGTTCTAAGTAAGTAGGAATAACATAATTGAAATTTTATCAGCCTTGAGGATTAGCCCATTAATTGATTTCCAGTCACCCCTCACCGCAGTGTCAGTGTTCCTTCATCATCAAATTGGAGACCAGCAAGAAGAAATTCTTCTACCTTTAACCATAGAAGTTCTGTGTTGGGGTACTGTTCACTGTTCACCTGATGATTTAGACTGAAATCTTTGTTCTTACTGTTTGATTTTTGGTCAGAAGGTTATACCAGTTTCTGAGTAACATGATGGAGCTACTTCGTAAGTCAGAAAGGCTTTATGATATCTCCGGTTGACCAGGTTCTGGATTTGATTAATCCGTTCTGGAAATTTGTTTTGTATTCTCTTCCAATATTTTTTTTTCCAAATGTGCATATATCTTGATATTTCATAGACTGAGAGTTGCTGGAACACCCACTGGTCTGAGGATGCAGACGAAGCATTAAAATGTGACATTAGAAGATGGTCACTGGAGTGGCTGGATTATTGAGCATGAGTTAAGAGTCACTTGTCCTTCAGCTGTGCAGTACATCACACGTTGTGGCTTACCATTTGGCCACACATAAAATTATGCAATGCTGCAGCAACTTGTTTGCTGTCCAGTTCTTGGATAATCTTAGCTGGGATCACATAAGACAAGGTGTTCAGGTTCAGTTCTCTCTTACAACTCCTAGGCTCTTCCAGAATCTTATCCTGAAATAGTTCAGTGCTGACCTATCTAACCGCAGTTCCCAAAAGAGGACTTCTCTTATTTGAGGGGTGATTAAGCCTAAAGCTGTTACATTAAATGGTTATGGTGTGCTAACGGCAAGGCGGTACGTTGTGCCTCTGGACCTCTCAAGTATAATTATGGGATTTATAAACTCCACCAGCTATCACATGCAATGTTCTGAATGGGTACTCACAGAGAGGAATGGTGAGGACGTTTAATAAAGATTAGTAGGAACACAGACGGTCTTGTGTAATATCTTGTGGCTACCGTGTGATAGGAAGAGATATAAAGAATCAGATTTTGAATAAAGTTGCTTCTCCAGAGGATATAAAACTCAGTTAGATTGCTCAAATGAAGGAGAAGTTTAAAAAGTTGGAAACAAAGAGTATATTTTTCACTCATGAAAGAGTGCATGGATGAGCAAGGCTACTATCCCTTGTATGGGAGGAAAGGATAGGAACCCACTTTGTTGTCTGATAGCAATATAAAGGCAGAATAGAAAGGATGTGGTGGTGAAAAGTGATAGAACAGCAGAGCCTAGGGAAAAGTCACTAGAGGAGGCCAGGAAATCCTTTTTTTTTTGAAGGAGAATTTAATGCAACCCGTCCAGATGCAGAGGGAAAACTGATGGGAGAAAACAATGCGCTGCGTATCAGTGCAAGAAGAAGTGAGTTAAGAAGTGTGGTCCTTGATTAACTGAGAATAGTCAGCATTGAGAGCTGTTCTGCCTTCTCAGGTGGCTTTGAATGTTGCAGCCCAAGAAAGTAGAGAGAGAAACGGGAAAAGTATTGACAGCATTGCTTGTTGGAAGGAGCAGGAAGACAGACAGGGCTCTGAAGAGAGAAAAAGGGAATTGAGAACTGTGTCCAGTTGGCCACATGACATGAACAAGCCCTTCAGACCCCTGCAGACCCAGGAAGGGCTTACACTTAGGAGCCTTTGCTGTACTTGGTACTATCTTTTATGGATGACATCCAAACTGTACATACTGAAGTGCCTATTTGAACTAGCAGAGGTCATAGTCTTTAAAGACAAAGCCTGCTATTGTCAGAAGACACCACCATGAAGAGATAACCTGCTCTTCCCACTGTCAACATTTCTGAATCAAAGTACTTTGACTTTTGGCAGGGCTGTTTAGATTTTTGAATTTTTGACTGAAAGAAAAAATCTTTAGAAATGCTGAGATTAAAAAGAAGTGTTCTGTGGCTAGAGTCCATCTTTCTGACCAGCTCTGCACAATGATGGTGCTTAGACCATTTTGATCTAATGATTGTGAATCTGAAACTGAATCACTTTGTTTTGAAGTACATTTTTAATTATTTTGCTTGCCCTATGTTAGGTTTGTGGGGAGATTACAACCAAGGCAGGAGAATTCACAGTGCTCAATGCAATGGGTGTATATAGTCCCACTTCTGAGAAGACTCTCAAAGGGAAGAAAAAAAGGAATTATACACATTTTATACGTAGTGGTAACTGAGGTACAGTAACAGGTGCAGTGAAATTAAGCTTCTTACACCAGTTATGCAAAAAATCTGTGGCAAGCCTGAAAATGACACTCCTTTCTCCTAACACCCTGGCCAGTGTCTCAATGTTGATATTCTTTTCAACATACCAGTTTAGTTAAATGAAAACTGTGGGTGTTGATAGGGAAACATGCTTTTTTGTTGTTTTTTTGCATTTTCCCCTCAAGATACTGTAGTTCACCCATCTGTAGTGTTACACAGTTTGCTCTGTCTTGTGGAAAAGAACACTGAGTACTAATGATATTTGAAAAGGTCCGTGGTTCTTTTTTATTTCTGCTACTCCTGTTAAAGCAGAAGCTGAAGTTTCTAGAGTCTTCTGACTGCTTGATGAAAAGAAATTCTTCATTGTCCAGAATCTGAAAAAATAAATTTTTCCCAGTGAACTCCTGTGGAAGTTCATGTGTCATGCAGTATTAATCTTATGAAGAGACAGGATCATTTAAATGTAATACTATGCTTTTTTGAGTTTCTTAGGATAAAACTGTGAAACTACTTTCTATCCCCAAAGGACGACATCATCTTTTTGTCTAGGTAACCCTATACATCCAAGGGACACTGAAATGGGTCAGCATTGAAAGTGGAGCAATTTGTTTACAGGTGGCTATCTGCCATTTCAGTGAAACAGGGTAGCTCTGAAAGGGTTTGAAGATTCGTAATGGCCAATTTTGTGGAAGAGTGTACAGTCAGGCAAACAGTAATACTATTCAAAAGTTACCAAACACCAGGTCTGAGGTTCTGTTTTTCTCAATATACTTATATATGAGAAGTTACTGGATATAGGTTTGCTTTAGTTTGTAGCCAGTCATTTTCATGCTTTGATTTCATCTTTTACGAGTGATCTCTGAAATATTTTTTTTCCATTGCCTGGTTCTTAAGTAAAGAAGGTTTACTTTTTTCAGAGACATAATATCTTATACTTTAGAAATCTGCTTTTGCAAGGAATTGACTGTGATGATGTTATATATTTGAGCAAACTGAAGGTCAGCTGTAAAAAATGAACGGTGCAAAAGAAGAGTCTAGAACTGCTTTCTTTCATATCCAGCTACAGACTATTCACTTTATGCAATAGGAAGGTACTCATTTATAATGCTTACTTTTGCATTGTTGTTTGACCTGCATCACTTTTAAGTTACTCCTAGACATTTCCTAGTACTACTTTGTGAATGCTGGATATTAATAATAACTAATCTAACAGTTCTGAGTAACATTTATATCACTCAAAGATGATAATTTACGTTTTCCTTAGGCTCAAAGAATTTGTCATTTACAGCAACATTGTTGAAAAATACTTTTTCTTGTAAGTAGTTTGGAAATAGTCTTTCAGAAAGGAGTTAACAAAAAAAAAAGGAGAACAAATAAAAGATTAGTAAGATAGTATGATTAGGGCAAAACAAAACCTAAACAAATAAATGAATAGACTTGAGAGCTATTTTATTGCTTCATTTTTGAAAGATAGCAGCTTAACCTTTTATATTTTTCAGTAGTAAGAAAATGAAGCGTACTGACCTAATTTCTTCTCTATGCAAGATTCATTGTAATCCGAGTGGATCCTTCCCTCTTTTTGTCTTAACCACGTCTTTAAATCATGAATGGTTACAGACCATAGGAGTCCACAGGTGGTACTTGTATATATTCTTGTAAATGTGTGGTACACCGAATATGTGCAATATAAGCTTTATTTATTTCCACTACTTCAGGGTTTTGTTTTAATTCTTTGACTTGGTTCCTCCTATGTCACCCATAACAGATGAAAAAACAACTTTATTTGTATATGAAACTTAGTGTAGTGTATATATGGTGGATGCTAATCCAAAATATTTCTACTGGATTTCCATTTTTCATTACAAGTTATGAGGAAATTTTTTTGACCTGCGAAGTCCATAACCCTGACTTATGGGGGTATGCAAACCTCTGCTTTCCATACGTTTCTTGAAGGACTGGGAGAATATTCCTTCCTGAAAAAAACATCTGATCATGCAACCAAGCAGAAATCTCCATCTTTCAAACCCTATGAAGATACTGCCTTTACAGCACATCACTTGTGCCGTGCACTCAGACCTCTAAAGCTTTATTTGCCACTGCACAGGCAGAAAAGGAATATGCAGTAAAATCTTACAAAGAGGAAACAAATCTGCAGCAACTGAACTGCTCTGTTTTTTTTCTCACGTGTTCTAGTCAGAATTTGATATTTTTGTAAGTTTGTGTTAGTGTAATATTTAGAGAAGAAAGAGACTTTTCTTTCACCTATTTGAATTGTATGCTATTTGTTCTGAATTTTAGGTTAAAAGGTTAAGAAATCCGTTTTTTGTTTCTGTGAGAAATGTTCCTACAAAATGTTCACACTCTAGCATTTAATGTCTCTTTATGTGTTTGGTTTATG
The DNA here is from genome assembly GCF_000699105.1 of Pygoscelis adeliae. Taxonomy (NCBI): domain Eukaryota; kingdom Metazoa; phylum Chordata; class Aves; order Sphenisciformes; family Spheniscidae; genus Pygoscelis; species Pygoscelis adeliae. The sequence continues at coordinate 2,837,050 of NW_008825323.1, read as the reverse complement.
AACGTTTTTATTTAATTCAACTTCTGAATTAAGAAAAAACCTGCTTGGGTACCGTGAGCTTCAGTGCCCTTTTCTTAATGCAAAAGAGAGGTTGAAAGGTAAAAATCATCACAAATTAGGGACAGTATTGAACAAAACCTATAAGCATAGTTACGGAAATAAGCCATTATTCACAAGTACATGCTGTATGCATTTTGTCAAGATGTGGATCTCGGGACTCAATTCTTTCAGGTGAAAGTGCAATTCTTTTAGATTTTATCTTGTTTATGCATGAGGACATGCTGATAAATCGGTCAGTAGTTTTCCCGAGTGGCACTGACCTGCGTGGTCCTCCCTTCCTCTAAGCGAAGGGCTGGAGTTCCGCTTTCATGTCACGACATTCTTCTGCACGTACAATTGCAGTGTAACCGTCTCCTGACAAACTGTGTTGCCAGACAGTGTTCATTTTCTCCTGTCTCTTCACAAGTATCTCCTCATTATTTTTAGGTCCTGGTCTTCTATCTCTGTAGGCAATTAAAGTTTTGAAGTTAGTTTGTACTCAGTTTCTTCATGGAGATTTATTCTTAATCTATAGGCCTGTATTAACCATGGGGTTCATGCTACCACCTGTACCAGCCGTGACCCTCCATCCTTTTGTATATATGTGTATTTTAGTAAAAGTTGCTAATCCTTTCTTGAAGCGAAAATGCAGAGGCAAAGTAAGATAAGCAATTTACTTAGCACTGAAGAAGTGTCGAAGTCAAAAGTACACTTCAAATCATTTTGTTCTGTTTGGGTTACTTATACCCAGCTCCCCATCTAAATGCTAGTATCTTGCATATTTTTATCTTGTTTGCAAAACTTCATTGTTTTTAAGTTGTCTGCTGTACAAAGGTGAAGACTGTCAACCTACATGATAGACGGGGCTGCTTTTGCTGTGGTTTTGTCAGAAACTTATTCTCTGGATATTAGAGTTTATCTCCTAGAAAAGCTTCTGTCTCATCCTGCTATGGATTTACAGGTTAATAGATATTCTAATCTAATCATATTAATTATTCTGTACAACCAAATTATGAATCTCTTAATTTATGATGTTCTACAACTGTTCCTATGACTTGTAATCGCCTTTTAGAGTTTTTTTGAAAACCCGGGCTGTTCACATTGAAAGGGCATTGCCCACAAGGTCAAACGCGGGCGTTCAGTTTTGCTTAGAAATAAGCTTTACTAAACTTAGTGTTGAACTGAAAAATGATGTCTTTGTGTGGGATTAACCTTTCCTCGCGGAGCTGTCACTGTCTCTGTAGCCTGGGACTGCTTGGTGCCGTAGCGCTCTCCTGATCTTTCCCTTGAGGAGGGTAGGTTGAGTTGTTCTCCTGTTGATCATTTTGTGTTTGGAGGCCTTTCCCACTCCCCTCAATTTTGTTGTGCTGCTGAATGGGACTATGGTAATGCTTGGGCTTTGTGGCTCTCTCATTGTCTTTCTGACTAACGGATAGAAATGTCAGGCATAGAGAACCAGCCCCAAACTGTGACCCCTGTAACATTCCCCTTCAGCTGATTGACGTCCAGGCAGCTGCTGGGAGAAGCCCCCACCATTCAGAGGTTGGTGTACTTGCTGAGCGAGTCCCCCGATGTCAATCCTGTTAGCCCAATTGCCATGTGTTGGGAATGGTGGCCTTTCAATGCTAGATTAAACATTCTGCACCTGCCGCTGATGCGGTGCTTCCCCCTTCCCCTCTGCAACCGTGTCACCTTGAAGACTTGTTAGGCCTGCTGCGGTCCAACTACAAAGGCAGCTTTTGTCCCGTTAGCGTTCCCAAAATGCTTTGTACCACTACTCTTTTTGTTTGTTTGTTTGTATAAACCCAGCTAAACCTGAGTGGGGGTATTTTTTATTTTTTTACAAATGGTGGCTTTCGACGCTGCACTTAGAAAATTAAACAGCAGCATCAAATTAGTATTAAAATAGATATGGATAATTTCTCCTAGAGCAAATGTACCCACAAAAATAACCAGAAAAAGTACTAGCAGTAAAAAAGGTGAGGAAGAGTGTATGCATTGCTCAAATTCTTGCCGTACCAAAATAATTGTGTTGCAGTCTGAGGAATTATAAACCTTACTTACCAGTTGAGGGTTAAAATCATATTATTATTTATTGATCTAATTCTTATATTGGCACTTTACAACTCTGTTTTGGACATTTATCTTCCTTTGCATCTTAAAACTCACTGTTACGATGTAGAATTTATAGAAGTAGCTAGGGATATCCTCTGGACCCTGCCTTTCCTGCAGCTTTCCCCTTCAAACCCATAGCTGGAACAGAGCACTCAGCGCTAGGAAAAAGCTTGAGGGAGAACTTTGAAAACTCTTCTCAAAAGTGGTAGGGTGTCAGGAGCAATGCTCTTAGTGTGCTCTTAATCACGGAAGTCTCAGTGTGGCTGACTTGGCTGTGGGGATGACAGTGGTACTTCATCATAAATGTAGGTAATTGCATATCTGGCCCGAGAATTTTTTGATTTTGCATACTGGTGATAATGTTTCCAGTTATTGTAACTTATATTGTATATCTGCAATTCATTGTACAAAAGCAATCATAATATTGTGTTTTTCCCTTTTCACTGTGAACTGTTAAGTGTTCTTTCTTTTAAAAATCTCATCGTTGTTGGCGAGATGAAAATTTATATGTAATTATTTGCCAAATATTAGCACACCTTTGCAGTGCAACTATTTGTATGTACATGTATGTTTAAGCTGAATAAATGTATTTTAGAATATTCATCCAGTTAACAAGTGAAAGAACAACTTTTAGCTCAGCAGTGTTTAAAGAGGAATTTTATTAGTAGATTTTTTTAGCAGAATAGGTGACTGCCATAAAATTAATTTTAGCTTGCGCTGCAAATGCCTTTGGCATCTCTTCAGCAAATGTTGGAAGGACTACCTTTGTTTTTCACTTTAGTTTAATATATTTAATACAAAAATGGTTTATTACAGCATTCTATGCAAGATAAATTTTATTGCAGTGTAGTATCTAGGCTTTTCTTGACAAAAGAATGGCAGGCTGGCCTTCATAGGGTAGATGTTAATCCCTCTGAAACCTCCAGAAAAGTCTATGAAAAGAAGAAAGGAACATACATCCATTCTTTTATATGACTTATGATTTTGTGTGTATTTTTCTTGGGTGTATGAGGAATAGCTTTTGACATTGGTCTCCTGATTGCCAGCTAGTATTTTCAGAATTGGGTATCAGGAAAATATTAGAAGATGTGGGGAGTCTTTGTTATGTCCCAGAAAACACAGGTTCCATTCAGGTGAATAGAACTTTTATTTTATTAAGAGAGCTTTCAAGAATGTATCGTCTGTTTGAAAACAGGTCAGAGCAGAAATTTACAATTTAAACTAGAAACTAATTGAAGTCTATACTTCAATTAGTAGCTTTTCAGGTAGATACTTCGGAATTATGTGATGGTGATACACATACAGATACATATTTGGTCAGTGAAAAGGTTGCTCTGAAAATAATAGGTTCTTACAAAGTTCTAACTTATTTTGAGAAAACAAATGGCATTGTGAGGCTGCATCTTGAGTGCATCCACAATTGTTGATTCAGGCACAATCAAGTTATAAGTAACTCTCTTTGCTGGCTACTAGTCATGCAAAATGTAGCTGCACCTTTTTGACTACCCTGTACTGCTCATTATCACCATTCAAAGTGTTTTTTTGGCAAGGCTGGACCATTGTTTATCAAATTCCATTCTTTAATAGTTGGCTGGTAGTCACAAAAATCCCCAAACCTCAAGCCAAATGTTGTCTTTTTTATATGGTTGCAGTTAGTAACTAAAATTATTTATAGAGAGATGTATGGATTCTGTATGTGAAACGGAATGGAGTTGGCGTGCTTGGTACTGCTGGCTTGCTTGGTACTACTTTCCGCAGAGCCAAAACAGTTGAAAAGTTCAGCAAAATTTGTCAGAAATGTTGGAAAGTCAAATGGACAAAAGACCGTTTACACAAAGCTGCCATTTGCATTTGGTTACAGTTCAGAGGAGAGCCTCACCTTTAAAATCCATAATTTTCCCTTTTTGATATTTTGTATTTTGCGTTCAAGTAAGTATTTTGCTTTGTAAACTATAAATTCCAAGTTGTCGTACATCTTCAGCAAAATTCAGAAAGAGTTTATTTTTAAATTTTTATTTTGTTATGGCTCTAACCTAAAACATTCATTAAAGGTATAGACATATACTTGGATATATATATCCATATAGTTATAGATATACACACACATATATATAGACACACATATGGTGTATATATATAGACATATATAGATATATAGTTGTATATAGACAAAAGTTGGTTGTCTTTTTTTTTTTTCCCCCCTTGGACTATGAATTTAACATTTCCTTCCCATCAAGTTCCTTGCTTTTTTTTTTTTTAAGTTAAAAAACAATTAGGAGGAATGTAGGTTTGTAATCCCTATAAACACCTAAGAACATTTTTAGAGCCAACAGTTTACAATAGTTTGGACTGTAGCTATCACTCTTACAAGTCTACAACTGGACTAAAGGGGTTACTGAAATAAAATGTACTGTATTCCTTTAAGTTCTATTTAGTACAGGACTTTGTCATTCAGTTTTTGTATTCTGTATAGATGACAAGCTAGATCAGCAGTTGCTGTCCTTTGCATTTCACTCACTTCGTGCTGTATGCTTCCATGGCTTAAAAAGTACTGCAAAAATTGGAGATCTATTCTGTTCCTGGACACCAATTGCTGATTTTACAGCAAATTTGCTGTGCAAAAATGGTTCACCTCTTAGATACAGAAATCCTGAATCGTAGGTGTCTGCCCAAAGCCAGAGTTTAGTTATGCTGATCTGCAAAAATCCCCAAAGCTCAAGCCAAATGTTGTTACAGAAGTGTTGTAATCAGCAGCCATTTTCATAGAAAAATTCTCACTGTGAATAAAAATGTTACGTTTTGTTTAAAGTTCGTGTTATCAAAGACTAGTAAATATATTGGATGATTAGGAGCTTTATTCTTAAGGCTGAAAAAGTCTGTTTTCTTTTGCTGCAGCTATTTATAATAAATTCCAAACAGAATTTAAAGAATAGTTCAGTGCAGCTTGTTCAAGAAAATTAAAAGCCCAAATCTGCCACTGTGATTTTTGTAGGAGTTTAGGTAAGGCATGGAGCAGAAGTGAAGGAGAGCCCAAAACCAAGTACTAAAATTCCTCTATTGGTCCTCTCTTCGCTATTCCTCTGTTATTTACTGGATGGATAGTTATGTGATAAATCTAATACTGATTGTACATAAAAATGTTTTACATACAACATACAAGAAATACATGCTAGCAATTTTGAAAATTATTATGGAAATCTTAGGAGAAAAATACCTGCATAAACTTTACACTGAGGAGATACTCTACATAATTTCCAAGGGATTGCATACGAAATTAAAAGAAGCAACTTAGCAATACATTTCTGCTCTGACGGTCATGAATGTTCTCGATGTTCTCACTTTTGGAGAGAAGTGGGATTAAATATTGAATATGAATATGATGCAATACATATATGAACAATGATGTTACAATCACACATTATATTCAAATGTCTTTATCCAGAAGCCTATGGAAGGAGGAAAGAGAACTAGCTTGTTACTAGTAAATTAAAAACCCTCTGTTAAAGCAAAGTGTATTAAATCGAAAGAAAGGAAAAATAAATCTGTAATAGCAATGCCAGCAACAATCTGCAAAGTATTTTTCATTGGTCGTTCCAAGGACAAGAGAGAGACGAGAGAAATGAGCTTTTCTGTAAGGCAATGAATCAAGGAGTAAAATCACATCTTAAATACGGTTAAAAGCCCAGTCTTTACAATATTTTAAGGAAACCCTGTGAACAAGAGGATGTACCCTTAGCCAATTGGGATAATTATGCCTTTTCTCACCTGATTTGACAGGGCAGTAAGTGAATAAGTAAGGAGATCAGCTAGGTGATACTTGGAAATTCTGTTGTGAAGGACCGGAAAAAAACTGAGGAAATAAGGAATCCAGAGGAAAAAAATAACATGTTGTTATCAGTGAATATTTTAATACTAAATGCTAGATCTGGCCAGTATCTACTTTCTGTATTTGGTGGGAACGTATTGTGCAACAGGAACACTCCGGAGATGGGATTTTAGGCACGGGTCCAGAGCATGGCTGGTGTATACGGCTAGATGCAAATGGTACAGAAAGTTTAGTCTGGGAGAGAAAATTTAGACCTGCCAAGGAATTTGAAGACCAGAATGAAGTGGTCTGTAGATTGACAGGTGCAGATGGATGCTCCTCTGCCCATGGTCGGAGCTGGTGGCGTGCAAATTCGGGGCCTCTGCACTTGGGCTAACGGAGCTGTACGGCTTCCAGAGCGTCCGAGTGGGTCAGTCCGGGTAGGACCGTTCGGACTCTCTGCAGATGTGCCTTTCGAGGTGTCCGACTAACCCAGCCTGCGGTTGCATTCTGCCAGGGGTTGGGTTCAGAGGCCAGGGAATCAAAACCGATGACTACCGTGGAAGCGGTTACGTATTTTATGCTCTAAGTTGACTCCAAGTCTGCATATCAGATGATATTTGAAGTTAATTGAGCAACTTCACCAGAAGCCATGGGGAGAGGAGAGGGAAAAAAAAAAAAGATGACTAGTTAACCTTTAAATCAACACTCATGCAGTGTTTTGAGATGACTTTGGATGCCTGCCTCACAACAGATTGTGCAATGGAAGAGTGAGAGCAGTTATTGATGCTTCTGGAAAAGGATCCCTTTTTTTTGCAGGTTGAAACATGATTGTTAAAATCAGCACAGGTTATTTTGTGAGATTGCAGTGTGGCGATTTGATTATTTGGAAATATCAAGGGATTTTCCTCTTAATTAAATTATAAGATTTAATGGGTAATGGATAATGCTAATGATTAGAAATTGCATTCTTCTTCTGAAGGGCTCTGAGTTTGTTAAGTAAAATCCAGTGACTGCAAGACAATGATGTCAGAATTACTAATGGATAGCTTAAGACAAGTATCAAAAAACAAATACGAAAGAGAAATGTGTTTTTTCATTTGCATTTATGGGAAGAACATCATTTCCAAATTATGTCTTTTTTTTAATAGCAATTTCATCATTTTACAAAAACTAAGAATTGTGGTATTCATTTAAGAAATTTGAGCCATTTGAGGTAACAAACTTTGGAAAGATTACATATCCCCCCCCCCCAAAAAAAAATGTTCCCAGTTTTATAATTAAAATCATATATTCTTCGAACCTCTGTTCGAAGAATAAAGCTTATTTTATCTGAATGCTTTTTTTTCCAGTCTTTCATTGTCTGTTGACTTCAGTATTTCCCCTCACCTGGTTTCTGTCTTTTATTGTCTCTCAACTTGATGTTTTTGCCCTCACCTGGTCTGGGAGAGAGATCTGTGGCTTGATCTCAGGAGGTGGATTGTGTATGCAGTCCTGGCACTGGACAGAGGCTTAGGGAAGGAATTTTCTAAGAACATGGTTACAAAGGATGACTCTCTCATGATGCCATCGGAAGTAGCAGTGTTGTGAAGGAAATAAAAATGTTTTTATTCTTTCAAGTGTCAGCATTTAGTGTCAGTTTACATCTTCTCATTTTTTCTTTTTTAAAGTAGGTGAGAACATTGTTATTACATCTCCCAGTCCTGCTATCTGGGTTTAGGGATTATTTGTGTCAAGCCTCTTACCTTCTCATAGGTATTGTTTATGATGGTCATTTCTTGGTTCTGTTGCGACATTGTAATGAATTATATTAATTACTTTCCTTTATATCTTTGCATTAAGTGTAGTTATGAGTCTGGGCATTTCTTATGAAGTGTAGTTTTTAGAGAATGAAGGATGAGGCACTGAAGCTTGAACTGTGCCCTGCCAGTTCGTAAAATGGTACATTTCTTTCAGCATTTTCATATTCACTGTCAGTAATGGAGGAGTCACAGGTTTTGCCTTCACAATCAGTGAAGATCCACAACCACGGGACACCTGTATGTCTAAAGAGGGCAGCTGGGACTTCTCTGTGGGAATACATTAAAAAATGGTGCTTTTGCCATTTAAATTAAGTTTGTTAAATAATACTTTTCTCCCAGGTGGCAATTCTCTTTACCTTGGTATTATCTCTTTAGGAAGCACGTTTTCTCCTTTCTTTTCCCCTCTCCTCCCACCCTGAAGGTTTCCATCCCTTCAGACCAATTCAAACCGATGGTGAGTTGGGCTCACGGAGCAAAATCAGCAGCCCGGGTTAAAACTCGAATGGATCCCTCAGCTGAAAATGGTGCAAAGACAGAAACTTGTCTCCAAGGAAGTGTCCTGTTCAGCAGCGGTGACATCTGGGATGAATGTCTGGCCTCAAAATTGGATTACAGCTCTGAAAGTCTGAACCCCAAACAGCCTCTTGAAATTTTATCAGGTCATTAATATCAGTTAAGTTCCATAGTTAAAATTTTGTAGTGGATTTTAAAGTTAGACAGCTAGGCTCCAGAAAATTCTGCATGAAATCCCACGCTGGTCTGATTCAATTTTATATAACAAGCAGCTTAACTTCATGAAGTCACACGCTCCTGAATGATAAGTAGCAGGGTAGTACTTTCATTTAAAATCTGTTTTATCAGGTTGCAGCTTCACTGCTAGTATTTGTATTATGTGTAAAAGTTCAGTGACATTTTTGACAGAGTATTTTCAATTGCTTCAGTTCTCTTTTGTGAGAAGTAGTACAGTAATATTTGTCCTACTTTTGGGTACTTCTCAGTATTTGTTCAATAATGAAAAATAATTACAAAATGTCTCGTGTGGAAAATGAAATTCCAGGGATGCTTACCTGGGGTAAAAACTGCTTTTTAAATACTTGTAATGTTTATGAAGTTATTTTTATGAATATTTTATAGCTACTAGTTTTAAGAACTGAACCACCATCGATTTTGTTTGTAGTAGTCCTGATGTTATCCGTGCAGACACGTCACTTAGTATTTAACACGCACAATAAAGGAATGATCCCAGAAATCTGCACCACCAGTGGACGCTACGAGGGGTATCCAGACTATGTATCCTTGGAAGGTTTACCTGAGACCGAGGGACCACGTTTCTGCTGGCACTAAATTAGCAGCTTGTGATGGCAGAGATGGAGAGACTCCAGCTCTCTTCTCCCCTCTCTCTGGCAGCACCTTCCTCTCTCTCAGGTGCTTGCACTGTAGCAGGTGACTTTGTACGTGTGTGATGGATGCTAAAGCAAGGACAAAGAAGGGGACAGGAGAGCGTGGCCGGGAATAGGGAAGGCAGGCTGAGACCGTGGTGGCCAGAAGTTGCGTCGGTTTTGGCCTCTGCGCGGCCGCTGTTGCGGAGACTCGTCTTCCCTGCGGCTCTTTCAGGAGCACTTCAGAGCAGCTACCCAATACCAGGTGCTCTGAATCGCCTTCCGGAGATTCACTTCTCCCTTCTTTGACTATAAAGTTCCCTTTGGATACCCCGGGCTTCCCCGGATACCGCTCGGGGTAACAGTTTTATTATAGAGACAAAGGACTGCATGATTGTGAAGATGGAATTGTCTTAATGATGCCTGTGTGTGGTCATTCCAGATCTGAAAAAAGCAATAAAAAGTCTTGCGCAGCTCTTTTCCGGACTGTAGGTGTTAAGATGAGAGGTTTGCAGTCTCCATCAGCACATGTCTCGCTGAGTAAAAACTTTCACTTACTAAATATATTTGGAGTCCGTCTTACGCATCTGGATTTTTTCTGTGTATATTAACTCTCTTTTTTTAATATGCGCTATGTAATTATTATAGACATGTTGTAATAACTACTAAAAAACTAAAAATAACTGCAAAAAGTGAAAAACAACCCAAAACCCTATAAAAAACTAAAAATAACTATAAAAAACTAAAAATACATGAAGTATATCTCTGTCCAGAAAATGGGCATCCAGTTTGCAAAAGGATTTACTTCCTAAGACGCCAAGGCCTATTTAGATACCTCAATAACTTTGTACATACCTGTTTCTGACTGGGAAATCGCCTGCACTATTACTGCTTTGTGTGTTTTGAAATGCACAGTTGTCGTGGTTTAACCTCAGTCGGCAACTGAGCACCACACAGCCGCTCGCTCACTCCCCCCGATGCGATGGGGGAGAGAATTGGAAAAGCACAAGTGAGAAAAACTTGTGGGTTGAGATAAAAACAGTTTAATAATTGAAATAAAATGATAATGATAATAATATGATAATAGTAATAATACACAAAGCAAGTGATGCACAGTACAATTGCTCACCACCCGCCGACCGATGCCCAGCCAGTCCCCGAGCAGTGGCCCCCCCGGCCAGCTTCCCCCAGTTTATGTACTGAGCATGATGTCACATGGTATGGAATGTTTCTTTGGCCAGTTTGGCTGTGCCCCCTCCCCCTCCAGCCTTCTCCGTCGGTAGAGCATGGAAAACTAGAAAGTCCTTGGCCAGTGTAAGCACTGCCTAGCAACAACTAAAACATCGGTGTGTTATCAACTTTGTTCTGGTCCTAAATCCAAAACACAGCACTGTACCAGCTACTAGGAAGGAAATTAACTCTATCCCTGCCGAAACCAGGACAACAGTTAAGTCAATGCATGACAGGCCAGATTAAAACAAAGACAGGACAATACATACGTGAATTGGGGGGAAGTAATGTGTGTTGGCTGCATACGTAGATCTGGTTACTTAATACGTGCAGCATTTGATTGCATGATATAGTTTCTTGAAGGGATTTTCGTATTTAGGTGGGCATATGACAGAAGTTTGTCGCAATCAGGAGGCATATGAAAAAGGCCAAATGACCTGGCTGTCAGAGTGCGGTGAAGGGAGGCATCAAGGTGAGCAAAATGAGGACCATATTGTAGGGGAACATGGAAGAAAGAAGTCGGAAGATGGGAAGCCGTTAATCAAGTGAAATCTTAAAGGCAGGAGTGAGTTGGCTGAGGTTGATTTCTATGGCGATAGCTAGAAAAATGGTATTTTGGATTGATGGGATGGCCAAAAATAGGAGGTTGTAGGTAGGCAAAGCAAAAAGAGTCATAGTCTTTCAGAGGACAGATAAAAGGAGTGAACACATTGTCAGAACTCACATAGTTCTGTGAGTGAACACATTGTCATCATAGCATCTGCTGATGCTGTGGATTTGGTGACCAAAACTTTGTCTTCATTTGTTCTTTAAGAGTGCATTAACTGAAGTAAATAAACTGGTCATGATAACGCTGAAACCAGTCTATGGATGAAGCCAAAACTAAGGTAGATGTTATTTCATAAGCTAGGCTTTATTGCTGGCATCTGGATAGGAAATTATTGGAGTATGAATTAGGACATAGAGGAAGTTTTTTCACTGTATAACTTTGGAAGTTTGGGTGTAAACTTGTCTCTGGAAATTCCTTTTGATTTTGGGAAGAACTTAGGTTATTCAGTTTATGTGCTGTAACCTGGACCTTTGGTAGATGCACGAAGTTTTTAACAGAGTGGTCATGAATACCTATATTGTATGATGCTGAGGTCAAGGAAAACAGAGGTGGGTGTCATCAGCCTTGAGTGTAGTAGTAACGTGAGAATGAACGGGGCTGGACAGTGATGGGAGAGGATGATGAAGGTAGACCTAACGGAATAGTGAGACACTGCAGAAGAGAGGATTATAACCCAAAAAAGGGACATGAAGGGGGCTGCTAGGGAAGTGAAAGGAGAGCCATAAGAGTAGGGTCTCATTTCATTTAACTGTTGTGCACAGCAGAAGTACAGACAAGGCCTGAGATTTGGCATGGCAATATGTTAAGTTTGAGTGACTTGAGCGAGAACAGTTTCAGTGAAGGAATAGAAGCCAGATAGTAAGAAGATCAAAAAGAGCACTCAGAAAAAGAGGTTCAAGACTAGTATCAGTTCCATATTCAACATGTCTGAGAAGTAACGAGCACTGAGATGAGCCAGTAGGACATTTTGGTTGGAGGGAGATGAGTGGTTATTTAAACGTGTTGCAGAGGTGAAATGCTGTGGAAAAAGTGTTGACAGTTTTCCGTAAAAGAAGGCACGAAGTACTTTGGTCTTCTTGTCATCCCTGTTAATGGCTTTCCCTCCATCCTGACTTGCAGACCAATTCTTAGCTTGATCTTTAAACTCTGGTTGTAATTCTAGAGCATGATCTCATTTGTCTTTTATGCCTCTTTCTTACGTTTCTTTGTTTTCCGTGGTCATTCTGATTTTTGTCTCATTCAATGATACTTCCTCTGTGGATCTCACAGCACAAATTCAGATGTTGATTTTTCTAGGAGAGAAGACTTCTGGTGTGTTTCTACAGCACTGCATACAGAGCAGCATTGGTTCTGGAGGGGGTTCCAAGGTGTTGCTGAAATGCCTGAATTAAATACCAGTTAAGAACGGCTGTTTGCCATCTCTATAGTATGTGCGTCATCCTATAGAAAAGTGCTGGAAGAACACAGTCTGGGAAAATTTGTGGCAGAATTTGGGAAAGATCTGCATATTTATGTGCTTTCTGTCTTAGCTATGAGATGATCCTTGCTTCTGTTTATCCTTTCATCCACAGTAATCGAACTCCTTTATCTTGCTGGTATTTGGCTGTGATTGCGGGCTGTGCTGCACTGGATTTGCTTTCTAATGCTCAGGCAAACCTGCCAAAACTTTACACGAGGTTCCATTCCAGAGTATGAGGGGACTTCATGTGCCATCTTTTTGCCTTCTTTCCTGGCCTGGGAAAATACCGTTGCACCTCCTGTACCCGAGACGTGCCACAGTATTGAATAAAGCCTTGCAGTCTCACCTGGAAATCAGAGCAAGCAGTGAACCCTTCTGCTGCTTCAAAAACAGTATTTCATATGGAGCCAACCAGGATTGGAGGAGTCTGATATGTAGTAACACCTTTGTACCGGCTTCCAAGTGGACACTGTGTGTTTTGTACCTGTATGCAAAAGTTCTGGCCCATTGTGTTCAGCAGATAAGCTAGAGGAGCTTTCTCTGAGCTTTAAGAATTTCATTGTTTGTGTGTTTTTATACCAAGACACTCCAGTGCATCATAGGTGAAAAGATCAACTTCTACCGTGGAGTTTAAAACAAAAAGCTAAACTTAAAATGTGGGGTTTTTTTAATTTGAAAGCCATGGTAAAAAAAATTCTGGTACAGTGTAAGTGAAACTTGTGGGGTTATACCTTCTATTGAATTGAGATTTCTTGTGTTAATCTAGGCTTGTTTTTTCCAAAGTCTGAATTCCAAGTATGTTTTAATGATAGTAAGTGTGAAAATCTGCAAAGATTTAAAACTAAAGGGCGCTTTCAAAAAACAAGATGAAAATCCATTCAGAAACTTCTAATTTAAGAAAGTTTTGATGTGGGATGTGCATACACTTGGAATTCAGCTTCGCACTCAAACATACCCTAAACATTGGTTTTGAGCAGGAAAATACTAACAGTGTGAGTATCGCAATTGATAATTGTGCTGCTTAGCACCAAGAAGCAGAGTAAATTAAAATTCTCCTCACTGTGTGCCTTGGAGCCCATTCCACCTGACTCATCAAATGAAAAATTCATCAATTAATCCTCTGACAATAACGATATATACACAAAAATCAATCCAGGATTGATTTTTTGAGCCCAAACATGAAAACCAACCCCCGGCTTGCACATAATGTGAAATTTCTCTTCATTTCAACCTTATTATTGAGTATAAAAGCTGAAGTGTTCATAGAATTATTTGTTCTAAGTCAACTACAAAGGTGGGATTGTTTGAGGAAGGGTGTGCGCGCCGTGGAGATGTTCTGAAGCACTATCGGAGCCAGCTAATAAAGTTGTCAGATGCATGTAAGAGCACAGCTGATAGGAGTCCCCCCAGAAGGCAACCGGTGGAGAGAGACACTGATCACTGGGATCTGACGGGAGACCACCCAGGGTAGCTCAGAGCCAGCCGCGTACCAGGCAGGATCAAAGGGAGGGAAGAGCAATGTAAAATAAACTCAACTCAGAAACGGGAGTATGGAAGCCGTCCTGATGGGGGAACGCCGATGCTGCGGCCAAATCGGTAAATCGTCAGGCTGAGGCACGTCGCTTTGCGGGGATCGTAACGAATTCTCAGCAGCAGAAAATGAGATAATAATTTGTCATATCTCTCACTTGCAATTCATACTGCTTTTTCAATGAAAACTGCAGCAGATTCCGTGTGCTAGTGCATCGCTATCTCTTTCTTTGTTTACATAATCCACTTCGGGGTTTATAATGTATATTGACATGATGAGAGGTCTTCTCTAAAATGGCAATATATTAATCTGATGAGAATTTAAAAACATTGGTTCATATTTGTACTAACGTCACGTCATTTGAGATCAGATTGATGCTGGGAAGTATTTGTGTATGGCATTATATATCAAAAGGCATAAGGTACACAGTAGAAATTCCAGATAAGAAAATCTCTCAAATATCTCAAGATAAACATGGGTTGCTTTTTATTTGAGGTACAAAAGAAAAGTAGCCTGGTTCCTGCATTATGTGTATAAGCTTATGGTTTTAACTCCTCATCAGGTAATATTTTAAGCAACCTTACCTCCAACATAAAAAACACTGATAGCAACTTGTTGAATAAGTTCTTGCCTCTGAATGCAGTAGGAAGAAGGAGATAAAAATCTTTCAAGTGAAAGAACTCATTTTTTGTTCTTTGTATCACCTCTGGCAGCGATTCACTGCTTCCTTCCCATATATGAAAATAATACTCAGGCTGTGAAGAAGAACCCAAATGATGTTAAAGAGTTGAAAATTGACACGCTGCAGCATGCAGACAGTAATCAAATAGCAGATATATTAACTTTTGATGGGTCTTTGTGAATGTTGATGCAGATCAACATTAACATACTTATCAAGTTCTAGATGCGTGAAAGGTGGAAACACACTTTAGGAATACTTGATTGATGTGTATTTCCTCAGTCGTAAAACTACGGAGAATTTTGGTAAGAACACAGACTGCAAGATACTGTGTTGTTATTTTTACTTTCTTAGTTGTATGCTGAGACCACCGTTTTCAAAAATTGTATGTGTGATAGGAACAAGGATGTTGTCATAACTGTTTGGCAGCGTATTAAATATTCAGATGTATGTGATGAATTTGGCTCCAAAGAGAATATCAGAACCTATATCTGTTACCATGTAATATTTCTTTCTAAAATATTACTGCATAGTATGACTCATTGCAGGAGGATTTTTGTTTGCTCTTTCAATTTACAGTTCTATTAAGAGTCTTAAAGTGTAGACAGTTTCACAAATTATATTCATAGGTTTTGCTGTTGTCACATAATTAGAGACTGAAGGAAGTTAGGAAGGAAAATGGTAGTTGGTATAACTTACTTTTAGATACATTAAAATTGAGTCTGAATTCTGGTCTTTTGTTTCAACTGTGCTTCATACATTTTTTTTATATGTATAGTTTTACATAATCGATCCCTGTGGGAAATGTACTGTTACCAGAGTGTGAGTAATAAAGAGTAACTTGGAAGGTAGAGAGCATGTATATGTTTCAGAATATGCTTCAGTAATTTATTTTTATAATGTTTATTTGGATTTACCTTTGTGATTTATATCATATTGGTAATGTACATTTTAAATTTTATTTGTGAATTCTTGTATGCATTTTTTCTAAATATGAGGCTAAAATGTACTATTACCATTTTTACAAGGCAGAACAGGTTTTTTTAATGCAGATTAACATTAATTTGGTAAAATAATAAAGTAATGCCTTTTATCTTTTGAGAGTCCATTTATAGGATATTTTAATTTATGGATTATTTTAATAATTATAAATTATTTTAATGTTAGGGGATTTTACTTTTTTTTCCTTTCATATATAAATTTCCTCAGTAAATTAGGTTTATATCTTACAGTCAGCTACAGTTAAAATGGCAATATTGCTCGATAATTGTAGAGTCGTTACTCAGGTGTGATGCATTAGAACAGATTAAAATCCTTAATTTTCCTTTTTCTTTAAAACACGTTATGAAAGTTTTCTTCTTTGAACAGGAACCTTATAGCTGGTTTCCAAACTGGATATTTGCAGCACATCTAATCCGTCTGCCACCCCCCGTGCTGATTAATTACTGCTTCACTCGGGGACCTAGCAGGGAAGGTGGTCGGCAGGGGACAGTCCTGCTTGGCAGCGGTGCTGGGGAAGGAGGGCTGCATGCTGGAGAGGAGAGGAGAGGAGAGGAGAGGAGAGGAGAGGAGAGGCATCGCTTTAACGTGACTTAATGGTGCTGCTCTTGTCGGGAGGTTGCCAGTGTTTTCAGGGGTTCCTCATTTTGTAGTGGGGTTGTGGCTACCTTTTGGAGTGAGCTCTTCCTAAAATGCAAAGCGCAGACACACTGAACATCTAAAGCAATGTAGTGATTTTCAGTGGTTTTATTTTTCTAAATTCTGCTTTTAAAGCTAATTAGTTATAAATAAATACTGGGGGGGGTTGCCAATCGCGCATGTATGTGCTTTTTATTATATGCAACTTGAATTATAATTTAAATGACTGAAATAGATAAAGAATATACCTAGTCTGGGGTTTTTAGGTAAAGGTTTGTGCTCTGTCATATGCAGTTAGATCAGCATTTTCAGATGCACATGGTAAACTTAGACACCAAATCCATATGAAGGTATCTAAATGAAAATACATTACTTCCCAATTATTACACTGTGAAATCTCACAAACTTCAAAAAAGAGCAGCAGATACTTTTACAGGAAAGCCATTTTTATGTACGCATCTGTAAATATATATAGGCACATATATATATGCCTAAATCACATATTAGGCAGATGGATTGGAGAATCATAGAGTCATAGAACAGTTCCATAGGGTTGGAAGGCACCTTTAAAGGTCATCTAGTCCAACCTCCCTGGCTGGACTAGAATACCGGGTGCAGTTGTGTTTTCAGTGTAGTAGTATGTGTTTCTCAAAGCTAGTAAGAAAATTATGTAGTGTTTAACAAAAAGGAAAATGCTCTTGCGTACACACGCTATCTAAATAAGTTGTTATTGTTAAATTGCACTTTAAAATCTCATTGCTTAGTTGAGCCAAATCTTGCACCTACCTAAAATAAGGAGAGCTGTGTTTGCTTGAAAGTTCACGTTACATTCCTGAGAAAGCAGCTGCCATGCTCTGTGGAGTTTCATCTGCTGCGGTTGTGTATCTTCTTTTACTTCTGTAAGCGCAGCCCGATCCTGCGTTGCTGAACGGCCGCGGCGTTCACTGAGAGTCGGCTTTGCCCACGGCGTGTTTGTTACAGAGGGAGAACTACCATTTTTCCTTGTGAAACTCTTTTGAGATCTAGCGATGAAAACTGCTATTATAACATCTATTATTACAAAGGTGATGCTTTAACGTGTTTTTGAACTAATGGAAATTTAAGACTGAGCTTCAATTTTATCATACGCTTGTATGTCTTGCAGAAGCATGGCCTTAATATCTCAGCCACTCTGAATTCAGTTTGGCTGAGACTTGGGCTTTGTTTCAATATGCTTAAATTTCAGCATATGTTCAGCTGAATGAGAGCTTTGGTATACAGATGACAAGTCTAGATGTTACCATTTGCATCACTCCTTCCTCATTTAAAAAAAAATCAAAACATACATTACAGATGCTGAGTTTTGATTGACATTGAGGTGGGAATTGGGGTTTGGGGCCATCCGCTTTCTTTGGTGTGCATGCTTGTTTTGTTCAGGGTCTAAATGAAAGTTAAGGATTTATGCTGTGTCCTTCTGGGATTTTTTTTTTTTTTTAAACAAATGATACTGAGACTATTCATGCTCTCCTATCTTTGTGTAATATTAGAAATCTTACTGTGCAAGGTTTCATGCAAAAATGAACCTTCCTAAAAGGATAAAAAGGCTGTAGCAGAATCTCTTAAATTTGTTTTCTGTATCACTCTTTCTCATACTAATATGCCGTAGTTCCATTTGAATAATAAACTGGCATTCACGTAACAAACAGGATGGAAATTCAGAGGTTGGTATTTTGCAATAGCAGCAGTAGAATGGGGAGACACTGCAATCTGTCCTTTCCACTCTTCACTCTGTTCTATGTTGGCTCTGCAGCTGATATGGCCCTGCTCCAGCTTTGGCTTTGCAGCTGATAAGGGTCTCTGAACAATGAATTATTTTAGAACTGTACTTCGCCATGTGAGCTGCATTACCTAGGTAAAATGCGGTGAGTTGTAGAAAAAGATAATTCCATATTCTGTGGCCAGTTGGAAATAATTTCCTTATATTTGTGAGTCTTAGTCTTGTATCATTCTGATGTGGCTTTTGTATTCTTTCTGAAATAGTTACTACTGCATTTAAGGTTTATATCACATAGTAGATAAGCTTTGCTGACATGGGCTTACTTTTAATAACATCTTTGCTTTATTAAAGAGATATGTGTCTTTTTACATGAAAAATGTATCTTTTTTAAGAGATAAAGGTGGTGGGATTTCTGACTAGACAAGCAGCAAGTATAACAGTTTTTATCTTATGTCACTTCTTAACTGCACATTAAGGTTTATCTCAGACTACAATAATAGTGTAGTTGTAGGGATTTTCCTTAAAGTTTATTAGTAGAATTTTAAACATGTCTATTTTTGTGAAGGTGTAGGCCTGTACAGCTCAAATTCATAACTGAGAATTTATATGTTTTGTAAAAAAGTAAGAGAAAATACAGTTGGCTGAATATATCCAGCCACATAGGTTTTCTATGTGTGTAATACAGATGTATCTGTATGTGCGTATTAGAATTTATATTCTGTCATTGAAGCTATGATTTTTCACAAGTGCCAAGATCAGTTTTCTAACTTGGCATCAGGTTGAAGGTTGGGTAGAAGAAAAGAGAAGGGAAGGGAAGGGAAGGGGAGAAAACACTTGGCAATATCTCAACTGCAAAACCATACAGAGCTGGACATACTTTCAAAAAGGTTGTGTTCCTTTCCGGTTCTAAGGCAATTTCTATGCCAAATTGCCAGATTCTCCTTTTTAATCTGGGACTAAGTGGCACTTTTGTTATTGGATTTTTTTATGACATCAAGGAGAAACTCTAGGAAATAAAGAAGGACGGTTGGTAGCAAAGATAGTTGTAGAAATGGCAAGGGTTACCATTTTCACCACTTTCAGATGAGTGGTTGCTGGGTGATCATGTGTACGACATAATGACATCCCCAGGGACGTGCATGCCATAGTCGGGCTTTGAGGACCAGGGATTATGAAGGCTCGTTTCTGATATAAATGAAAGGGTACCTACAGATATTTGCTTGAAAAGTAAGAACTCGACTGCCCTCAGCTGAAGTAGAGAATGTTATTGTCTCTCCAGGTAAATTGCTTCAGGAAAGCCAAAGTACAACAAAAGTCATCAGCTTTCTTCCTCCTCAGCAATGGCTGCCACGCATATGCTTCATCGAGAGATTCGATGGGGAAAAGGCACAGCCTTCAAAGGCACCTTGCCCCGTTTATTTGACGTAGTATAACGTTCATTATCCATTGTTACACTATGCAAATCCACTTTTTACCCCTAATCCACCTCTCTTCCACGTTCCTCTTGAAGGACACTTCTCATGAGAGCCTTTTACAAGAGAAGTGGCCTCGTTGCTTTGTTTAAACTCTTCAGACGAGTTGCCATCATAATTCAGGGGAAGAAGTTTTCCAAAGAAAAAACACAAGTCTTCATTGTATCCTAGACCTGAACTCGGCAAATATTCCAGCCCATTGAGGTTACCATGTTTGCCTCCACCGTTCCATATCCTCAGCTATTTTTTGGTTTTGACTTAACTTCTGAATATTTCTAACCCACATGAAGTATCTGAAAGAGTTGCAGTAGGGTCCTGCTCATATAGGTTACCACACTTTGGCACTGACACATCAGTGGGAATTTTCACAAAATTGAGGATACTAACGGTAGCTTGTGTACTAACAGAGGGAATATTTGTCGGTCTGTCTGTGTGTGGACTATCTACTCCACTCCTTTTCCTCTCAGCTGGAATTCCTTATGAGCAAAGAAATAATCTCTAACAGCATTTCAGATGAGAGTGCTCATAGGAACTTTGATCAGCTCCTGCCTGCCAAAGGGGACAGGCTTTGCTACCTTCAGTTATTGACAAGGGCTTGAACCCAGTATCAGTGGTGTATATGTGTCTGCAGCTGCTAGGTAAGTGTTGTGCATATATGTGACATCATTTGTCAAACTTTGTGTGTGGCTTGATAGCTGATGTCTTCTGTACTCTTCATCCAAGCATTCCGTCAAAACAGTGATAGATCTTGTGAGTTCCTGGAGGTTTTTGGGAATGGTAGCTAAACACAGAAAACATATGAAAGCATTTTCCCTTCTTGACACTTGGCAGCCTAAGTTCATCTCTAAGATGAGCTCAGAGTTTTATCTGAATCAGTTAATTAACTTACTGGTATTCTTCCCAAAGCCACTTTCATTGCTGACCTTGTTTGCAGAGTCTGGCACTCTTATCTAGGAAGGAGCCAACCCTTTATACCCTCCCCGGCTCTCTGAAAGTGTAGTTTGATTATTGAAATGCTAAGTTGCCTAGTGAGAGAGAGTCTTTAAATGAATCATGCAGTGGGTTATGCATTGTGTCTCCATCTGTTATCAGTTAGAAGGTGAACCTTTCCATCCAAACATCAAGGCATACTCCAATATGCATTGTCTTTGGCTTGCTTCAGAAACATGCCAGAATGTGAAGTCTGCGAAGCATGAAGAAAAGCAAGCTGCAGACTTTTGTAAAATGTTGTGGCTGTGATAGGGGGGCTGGTTTTGATGCCAAGTTCAGGCTAGCAAGTAATTGTTTGAATAGTACAGGTGTTGCCCAGAGGCACTTGCCCATTACAGTGGAATTTGTACTAATCTGTGCACAAAGTAGAAGGGTTGCATGCTGCAACTGTGGTTCTTCAAGACGTTATAGGGACTGTAGTCCCCAAACCAGCCCTTCTCCTATGCCTTCCCGAAACTGATGTTGAACTATGAAGGAGCTAGGAGAGGGATCTTTCTTTTCCTGCCATCACAGGGGAGGACAAGGATGCCTAAAGTGTCTGTGTAGCAGTCATATATGTCACCATTCAAAGGGTATTGGACCTGCAGTACGTGCAGACATACAGCAAAATTCATCCTGGCTGAGGTGCCTTGGAAGGCCTTGGTGAAACAGCTTCACAGTTCACGTAGGAAATTGTCCTTCCTTTTTTTTTTCTGTTTTTCCCACCCCCCTTCTGCAGACTCATTGAATACCGTACTGCCCTTCCTGTCCCCCAAGCTCAGCTCATTGCTGGTTTTTGAGAAATTACTGTCCTGAGCCTGTCTGCTCACCTAATAATCAGTGTCCTGAAGTTACTGCTCTTTATTAGTCTACAAAGTACTTGCTTAACCATTACAAAGCATTTAGAAGAGTTCAGGAAGCGAATATGTTCTTTCATCAATTTCTGGACCGGTAACATGGAACAAAACCAATAGAAAAGGTCGGTATTGAGTACAATACGATGTACTAGTGCTGGATGCTTGATATGTAAGACAGATGCTAGACATGTATCTAGAACTTCACTTAATGTATTGCCCAAATATTTTTCCTCTTGCAGCATCCTAAATAGTAATTTTTTTTTGTGCTGTCACTTGCTCGGTCTTTAGAAGAGTAGGATGAGAGACCCATTACCTGCCCCAAAGTGTTTCCAGCCAAAACGCCATAAAGTAAAAAGATAAATATTATTTATTCTCCTTTCACAGCTACAGATATTGAGACACAACAGGCTTGTGACTTGACTGAAATACAGATGCTAATTCAGTAGCACAGCTGGTATACAATCTAAGAGTTTGTTTTTTATAGTCCTGTGCATAAGCCATTTGACCATGCTTGTTTCTCCCTATCTTTCAGTAGGCAATATTTTTAACCAGTCTGTTTCTAAACTACTTGCCAGTAGCTCATGCATCTTAACACTGTTCCTGAAGCAGCTGATTGTATTAACTGCACTAAGAGCATCTGTAATAAAGGAAAACTGCTGTTTTCTGAGCCATTCAGTCTAACTTGTTGATGCTCTGACTGTGAGTAAAAAGATGTGGAATATAATGTGAATACTACATTCAAATATAAGTCTATTCTGACACTGTATTATACTTTAAAACAAGTATCAGATACTGGTTTTGCTTACATTTTTTAATTACAGGGGGCACATTTTAGGCTCTGATTTCACCTATTCAGCTGTTTTGCTGAATTGTTGAAAAAAGCTCCCCAAATGGCTGGATTCCTTCTTCACTGCTTTTACCTGATAGAATTGTGCTGTTGCTCTTTAACTTCAGTGTAGCAGTATGTCTCTCTGCCAAACTGAAACGATGTGAAAAATTTAGTTATATATCACACTTATTTTTCTTCTAAGTGACATTATTGGCCCCACTAATAGTGTGACTAACCTCATAATATTCAGTCTCTTTACCCCAGGAAACATCACTCTGTTCTTCCCCATTTAATTTGATGCCAGACCATGTGGTGTTTCTTTTAAGTTCTTCTTTATCTCAGTGTTGTAGTGTGGGGGACCTCTCTAGATTATTTCAATCTCTCTTCATATGTAAAGATAATGGTAACATCCACAATGGGAAACAGTAACTGTAAGAAATCACACAGCTTGCTGTTTCCTCTTTTTTTCTTCTCCCAACTTCAACCATGGTCTTTCCTCTGAAAAAACGAAAACTATGGAGCTTATCAAAATAACTTACCTCCCTGACTATTGATTGTCTCCTTTAATAGTCCGTTAGAATTAGATGGAGAAAATACTTTTCAGATCTTTTGGTCTGCCCCCCTGCTAGTTCAGCATTGTTCCCTCCATTATGCCACTGAGTGTTTCTTCTAGTTTGTTGAGAAATTATTCCACACTTTCACTGTCAGGAAGATTTTCCTGATATGCAGCATGCATTTTTTCCTTTTTTTTTTTTTTATTTTAATCTGACTATTCTTATTTATCTTTCCCTACCATTCTTATATTTCTTT